>NC_034188.2:78279478-78311978 GCF_002021735.2 Oncorhynchus kisutch | reverse complement strand
ATCATATCTGACCTGCTATCACAGCTTGATTTCATGCTCCTTATCAAACACAACAAGGCTACATTGCTCTATGTGTGTATGGGTGCTGCATGTGTGAGAGATTGAGGGGGATTGAGAGAGACAAGGAGAGAGTGATAAAGGAAGATAGAGAGGAGAGACAAGGAGAGAGTGATAAAGGAAGATAGAGAGGAGAGACAAGGAGAGAGTGATAAAGGAAGATACAGATAGAGAGGAGAGACAAGGAGAGAGTGATACAGGAAGATACAGGTAGAGAGGAGAGACAAGGAGAGAGTGATAAAGGAAGATAGAGAGGAGAGACAAGGAGAGAGTGATAAAGGAAGATACAGATAGAGAGGAGAGACAAGGAGAGAGTGATAAAGGAAGATAGAGATAGAGAGGAGAGGAGAGACACGAAGAGAGTGATAAAGGAAGATAGAGAGGAGAGACAAGGAGAGAGTGATAAAGGAAGATAGAGAGGAGAGACAAGGAGAGAGTGATAAAGGAAGATAGATTGGAAGAGACAAGGAGAGAGGTATAAAGGAAGATACAGATAGAGAGGAGAGACAAGGAGAGAGTGATAAAGGAAGATAGAGAGGAGAGACAAGGAGAGAGTGATAAAGGAAGATAGATTGGAGAGACAAGGAGAGAGGTATAAAGGAAGATACAGATAGAGAGGAGAGAGACAAGGAGAGAGTGATAAAGGAAGATAGAGAGGAGAGACAAGGAGAGAGTGATAAAGGAAGATAGAGAGGAGAGACAAGGAGAGAGTGATAAAGGAAGATACAGATAGAGAGGAGAGACAAGGAGAGAGTGATAAAGGAAGATAGAGATAGAGAGGAGAGACAAGGGAGAGAGTGATAAAGGAAGATAGAGAGGAGAGACAAGGAGAGAGTGATAAAGGAAGATAGAGAGGAGAGACAAGGAGAGAGTGATAAAGGAAGATAGAGAGGAGAGACAAGGAGAGAGTGATAAAGGAAGATAGAGATAGAGAGGAGAGGAGAGACACGAAGAGAGTGATAAAGGAAGATAGAGAGGAGAGACAAGGAGAGAGTGATAAAGGAAGATAGAGAGGAGAGACAAGGAGAGAGTGATAAAGGAAGATAGATTGGAGAGACAAGGAGAGAGGTATAAAGGAAGATACAGATAGAGAGGAGAGACAAGGAGAGAGTGATAAAGGAAGATAGAGAGGAGAGACAAGGAGAGAGTGATAAAGGAAGATAGATTGGAGAGACATGGAGAGAGGTATAAAGGAAGATACAGATAGAGAGGAGAGACAAGGAGAGAGTGATAAAGAAAGATAGAGAGGAGAGACAAGGAGAGAGTGATAAAGGAAGATAGAGAGGAGAGACAAGGAGAGAGTGATAAAGGAAGATACAGATAGAGAGGAGAGACAAGGAGAGAGTGATAAAGGAAGATAGAGATAGAGAGGAGAGACAAGGAGAGAGTGATAAAGGAAGATAGAGAGGAGAGACAAGGAGAGAGTGATAAAGGAAGATAGAGAGGAGAGACAAGGAGAGAGTGATAAAGGAAGATAGAGAGGAGAGACAAGGAGAGAGTGATAAAGGAAGATAGAGATAGAGAGGAGAGGAGAGACACGAAGAGAGTGATAAAGGAAGATAGAGAGGAGAGACAAGGAGAGAGTGATAAAGGAAGATAGAGAGGAGAGACAAGGAGAGAGTGATAAAGGAAGATAGATTGGAGAGACAAGGAGAGAGGTATAAAGGAAGATACAGATAGAGAGGAGAGACAAGGAGAGAGTGATAAAGGAAGATAGAGAGGAGAGACAAGGAGAGAGTGATAAAGGAAGATAGATTGGAGAGACAAGGAGGGAGGTATAAAGGAAGATACAGATAGAGAGGAGAGACAAGGAGAGAGTGATAAAGGAAGATAGAGAGGAGAGACAAGGAGAGAGTGATAAAGGAAGATAGAGAGGAGAGACAAGGAGAGAGTGATAAAGGAAGATACAGATAGAGAGGAGAGACAAGGAGAGAGTGATAAAGGAAGATAGATTGGAGAGACAAGGAGAGAGGTATAAAGGAAGATACAGATAGAGAGGAGAGACAAGGAGAGAGTGATAAAGGAAGATAGAGAGGAGAGACAAGGAGAGAGTGATACAGGAAGATAGATTGGAGAGACAAGGAGAGAGGTATAAAGGAAGATACAGATAGAGAGGAGAGACAAGGAGAGAGTGATAAAGGAAGATAGAGAGGAGAGACAAGGAGAGAGTGATAAAGGAAGATAGAGAGGAGAGACAAGGAGAGAGTGATAAAGGAAGATACAGATAGAGAGGAGAGACAAGGAGAGAGTGATAAAGGAAGATAGAGATAGAGAGGCGAGACAAGGAGAGAGTGATAAAGGAAGATAGAGAGGAGAGACAAGGAGAGAGTGATAAAGGAAGATAGAGAGGAGAGACAAGGAGAGAGTGATAAAGGAAGATAGAGAGGAGAGACAAGGAGAGAGTGATAAAGGAAGATAGAGATAGAGAGGAGAGGAGAGACACGAAGAGAGTGATAAAGGAAGATAGAGAGGAGAGACAAGGAGAGAGTGATAAAGGAAGATAGAGAGGAGAGACAAGGAGAGAGTGATAAAGGAAGATAGATTGGAGAGACAAGGAGAGAGGTATAAAGGAAGATACAGATAGAGAGGAGAGACAAGGAGAGAGTGATAAAGGAAGATAGAGAGGAGAGACAAGGAGAGAGTGATAAAGGAAGATAGATTGGAGAGACATGGAGAGAGGTATAAAGGAAGATACAGATAGAGAGGAGAGACAAGGAGAGAGTGATAAAGAAAGATAGAGAGGAGAGACAAGGAGAGAGTGATAAAGGAAGATAGAGAGGAGAGACAAGGAGAGAGTGATAAAGGAAGATACAGATAGAGAGGAGAGACAAGGAGAGAGTGATAAAGGAAGATAGAGATAGAGAGGAGAGACAAGGAGAGAGTGATAAAGGAAGATAGAGAGGAGAGACAAGGAGAGAGTGATAAAGGAAGATAGAGAGGAGAGACAAGGAGAGAGTGATAAAGGAAGATAGAGAGGAGAGACAAGGAGAGAGTGATAAAGGAAGATAGAGATAGAGAGGAGAGGAGAGACACGAAGAGAGTGATAAAGGAAGATAGAGAGGAGAGACAAGGAGAGAGTGATAAAGGAAGATAGAGAGGAGAGACAAGGAGAGAGTGATAAAGGAAGATAGATTGGAGAGACAAGGAGGAGAGGTATAAAGGAAGATACAGATAGAGAGGAGAGACAAGGAGAGAGTGATAAAGGAAGATAGAGAGGAGAGACAAGGAGAGAGTGATAAAGGAAGATAGATTGGAGAGACAAGGAGGGAGGGATAAAGGAAGATACAGATAGAGAGGAGAGACAAGGAGAGAGTGATAAAGGAAGATAGAGAGGAGAGACAAGGAGAGAGTGATAAAGGAAGATAGAGAGGAGAGACAAGGAGAGAGTGATAAAGGAAGATACAGATAGAGAGGAGAGACAAGGAGAGAGTGATAAAGGAAGATAGAGATAGAGAGGAGAGACAAGGAGAGAGTGATAAAGGAAGATAGAGAGGAGAGACAAGGAGAGAGTGATAAAGGAAGATAGAGAGGAGAGACAAGGAGAGAGTGATAAAGGAAGATAGAGAGGAGAGACAAGGCGAGAGTGATAAAGGAAATTACAGATAGAGACAAGGAGAGAGGGATAAAGGAAGATAGAGAGGAGAGACAAGGAGAGAGTGATAAAGGAAATTACAGATAGAGACAAGGAGAGAGGGATAAAGGAAGATAGAGAGGAGAGAGTGATAAAGGAAATTACAGATAGAGACAAGGAGAGAGGGATAAAGGAAGATAGAGAGGAGAGACAAGGAGAGAGGGATAAAGGAAGATAGAGAGGAGAGACAAGGAGAGAGGGATAAAGGAAGATAGAGGGGAGAGACAAGGAGAGAGGGATAAAGGAAGATACAGATAGAGAGGAGAGACAAGGAGAGAGGGATAAAGGAAGATAGAGAGGAGAGACAAGGAGAGAGTGATAAAGGAAGATACAGATAGAGAGGAGAGACAAGGAGAGAGTGATAAAGGAAGATAGAGAGGAGAGACAAGGAGAGAGTGATAAAGGAAGATAGAGAGGAGAGACAAGGAGAGAGTGATAAAGGAAGATACAGATAGAGAGGAGAGACAAGGAGAGAGTGATAAAGGAAGATACAGATAGAGAGGAGAGACAAGGAGAGAGTGATAAAGGAAGATACAGATAGAGAGGAGAGACAAGGAGAGAGTGATAAAGGAAGATAGAGAGGAGAGACAAGGAGAGAGTGATAAAGGAAGATACAGATAGAGAGGAGAGACAAGGAGAGAGTGATAAAGGAAGATACAGATAGAGAGGAGAGACAAGGAGAGAGTGATAAAGGAAGATAGAGAGGAGAGACAAGGAGAGAGTGATAAAGGAAGATAGAGAGGAGAGACAAGGAGAGAGTGATAAAGGAAGATAGAGAGGAGAGACAAGGAGAGAGTGATAAAGGAAGATACAGATAGAGAGGAGAGACAAGGAGAGAGTGATAAAGGAAGATACAGGTAGAGAGGAGAGACAAGGAGAGAGTGATAAAGGAAGATAGAGAGGAGAGACAAGGAGAGAGTGATAAAGGAAGATAGAGAGGAGAGACAAGGAGAGAGTGATAAAGGAAGATAGAGAGGAGAGACAAGGAGAGAGTGATAAAGGAAGATACAGATAGAGAGGAGAGACAAGGAGAGAGTGATAAAGGAAGATAGAGATAGAGAGGAGAGACAAGGAGAGAGTGATAAAGGAAGATAGAGAGGAGAGACAAGGAGAGAGTGATAAAGGAAGATAGAGAGGAGAGACAAGGAGAGAGTGATAAAGGAAGATAGAGAGGAGAGACAAGGAGAGAGTGATAAAGGAAATTACAGATAGAGACAAGGAGAGAGGGATAAAGGAAGATAGAGAGGAGAGACAAGGAGAGAGTGATAAAGGAAATTACAGATAGAGACAAGGAGAGAGGGATAAAGGAAGATAGAGAGGAGAGAGTGATAAAGGAAATTACAGATAGAGACAAGGAGAGAGGGATAAAGGAAGATAGAGAGGAGAGACAAGGAGAGAGGGATAAAGGAAGATAGAGAGGAGAGACAAGGAGAGAGGGATAAAGGAAGATAGAGGGGAGAGACAAGGAGAGAGGGATAAAGGAAGATACAGATAGAGAGGAGAGACAAGGAGAGAGGGATAAAGGAAGATAGAGAGGAGAGACAAGGAGAGAGTGATAAAGGAAGATACAGATAGAGAGGAGAGACAAGGAGAGAGTGATAAAGGAAGATAGAGAGGAGAGACAAGGAGAGAGTGATAAAGGAAGATACAGATAGAGAGGAGAGACAAGGAGAGAGGGATAAAGGAAGATAGAGAGGAGAGACAAGGAGAGAGTGATAAAGGAAGATAGAGGGGAGAGACAAGGAGAGAGGGATAAAGGAAGATACAGATAGAGAGGAGAGACAAGGAGAGAGGGATAAAGGAAGATAGAGAGGAGAGACAAGGAGAGAGTGATAAAGGAAGATACAGATAGAGAGGAGAGACAAGGAGAGAGTGATAAAGGAAGATAGAGAGGAGAGACAAGGAGAGAGTGATAAAGGAAGATAGAGAGGAGAGACAAGGAGAGAGTGATAAAGGAAGATAGAGAGGAGAGACAAGGAGAGAGTGATAAAGGAAGATACAGATAGAGAGGAGAGACAAGGAGAGAGTGATAAAGGAAGATACAGGTAGAGAGGAGAGACAAGGAGAGAGTGATAAAGGAAGATAGAGAGGAGTGACAAGGAGAGAGTGATAAAGGAAGATACAGATAGAGAGGAGAGACAAGGTGTGAGGGCAGCAATAGAGAACAGCTTGTAAGTTGCCAACCACTTTGAGTGAGTGCTCTGCTCTAATGCACTGCTCGTTTGATTCACCAGCCAGAGATAGAAAGAGATGGAGGGAGACAAAGGGAGAGCGAGAGATGGTGATTTAGGTGCTCTGTATCAGAACCAACGTTGTGAAATGCAGCAAGCTATCTAAACTGAGGAGAGCCAAACAGGAAGGCTGTAAATCTATAGCCATCTGTAGCATTCCTAGCTGTGTGTATATTTGACAAATACACTTCCCAAAAAAGGGATTATATGGAGAAATGAGCCAAACGGGATGAGATTTGCCCTGACTGGAACCAGCTGGGTTGTCAGTGGAAAGACTTAACGGGAATCAGAATAAAAGCCTGTCAATGTATGTTTTATAGCAACAAGTCCAGTGTTTTCATATAATGATGTCATATGAAGCAGCGTTATATCTTGTTGAAAGCATTTTGATCATATATTTTAAGAAGTCTCTCTTACATCTGTTGGCTATTCCCTCTGCTTGCTCGCCATACCAAATATTACCAAAGTTATAGATGCCACTACTGCTTTGAAAACTCTCACATAACAGTAGAAAACCAATTTGTAAGTCACCTGCAAAAACAGTGTGGTCTAGACTGTCAGAAATGTAGTCTGTGGTAGGTACTTAGCTATTACCTCTATTCTCTTTCATTTTGTTTGAACATGATCAAAAGGTACTAAGTGCTGAAGGACTTTATCCTCAGCTGAAGAAAAGTGAGAAAAAGTTTGACCGATAAAGGGATGCCATGTCTGAGTTTTACTTGACTGAAGTTTGGGATTGGTGTCTATAATTGGTTGATTTGAATTTCCTCTGCGGGATGCTTTTCCTCTCTGAGTCTCTGAGTCTTTGAGTCTCTGAGTTTCTGACTATGAGGAATTTTTTAGGAGTGTAAGACCTAACATCTCACCACCATCACAGGCCAACCTAGTGTGGGGCCGAGAGACCTGTTAACACTGATAATCCCAACCAAGAGTGTGGGGCCGAGAGACCTGTTAACACTGATAATCCCAACCAGGAGTGTGGGGCCGAGAAACCTGTTAACACTGATAATCCCAACCAAGAGTGTGGGGCCGAGAGACCTGTTAACACTGATAATCCCAACCAAGAGTGTGGGGCCGAGAAACCTGTTAACACTGATAATCCCAACCAAGAGTGTGGGGCCGAGAGACCTGTTAACACTGATAATCCCAACCAAGAGTGTGGGGCCGAGAGACCTGTTAACACTGATAATCCCAACCAGGAGTGTGGGGCCGAGAAACCTGTTAACACTGATAATCCCAACCAAGAGTGTGGGGCCGAGAGACCTGTTAACACTGATAATCCCAACCAGGAGTGTGGGGCCGAGAAACCTGTTAACACAGATAATCCCAACCAGGAGTTTGGGGCCGAGAAACCTGTTAACACTGATAATCCCAACCAAGAGTGTGGGGCCGAGAGACCTGTTAACACTGATAATCCCAACCAAGAGTGTGGGGCCGAGAGACCTGTTAACACTTATAATCCCAACCAGGAGAGGTCAACAGGCGGCAGGGTAGCCTAGTGGTTAGAGTATTGGGCTAGTAACCGGAAGGTTGCAAGTTCAAAATCCCCGAGCTGACAAGGTACAAATCTGTCGTTCTGCCCCTGAACAGGCAGTTAACCCACTGTTCCTAGGCCGTCATTGAAAATAAGAATTTGTTCTTAACTGACTTGCCTAGTTATATAAAGGTCAAATAAAAATAAATAAAAAAAGTCCACATTAGATAAGTCTTATGTTCAGCCATTGCACTTTTGTCATTAAATGAGAATGTTTTGTCATGAAATCAAATCTCTTATACGAAGGCATCATGAAGTGTGTTAATGATCTTGATTTTAAGATCAACAGTAACAGTGTTTTACTTTAGATAATGAGGAAGTAATGCCTCATTGAGAGCAGAAGACAGAGAGAAAAGATGGCCCTGTATACAGCACGTCAGTGTGTTTCCTGGAACACAATGAATCACTCCTCTGGTGGTTTATTTGTGTAGGAGAGAGTGGACGTGTCTCGGGGATTTGCCAAGTGTGCTAAAGTTTGGCCAGAACACATTTGTTTATGTCGCATTACAACACATTCAGATGGGCCGGGAAACAGCGAGAGTGGAATGAGACATCCCAGATGTAATATATCTCTGCTGGATCCTTGAGTGTGTCTGCTCGGTCTGCCCTCACTGACACACTCCTTAATTGGCTTCTGGAGGGCCCAGTTGAGTAATAAAGGTACTTTTCCTGGATTGGTGAAAGGGAGTGTAGTGCTTGGCTGTTGGGTGAGAGAGGGGTTAAGAGGGGGTAAGGCCTGTGTTCTCCCCCTGAGGGACCCATGAAACAGAGACAGTTAGCTGTTAGCTGCGTTCTGTTCATTTATTTCATTCTATCCTCACACGTTTTTCTCTGTGTCTTTCTCTGTGTTAAGCCTAGCTACATTATGTCTACCTAACTCTCCTGATGCCATTGTGACTGAGACAGTGGTTCTGTTTGTGAACACTGACGACTGTCATTCATTCAGCACCAGCCTGGATGAATGGCCTTAGGTGGTTACTGTGGCGTTATCGTGACATTCCTGGATGTTTCTCTTCCAATCAGAATCAATGGAAGGAACACGCTGCATGGAAGCTCTATACACTGTGCTATCTAGAACCCAAAAGGGTTATTTGGCTGTCCCCATAGGAGAACGCTTTGAATAACCTTTTTTGGTTCCAGGTAGAAACACTTCAGTTCCAGGTAGAACTGGGTTTGGGTTCCTTGTAGAACCCTTTCCACATAGGGTTCTATAGGGACAACAAAATATTTCTACCTGGAATGGATCTCCCATTTGAACAGCCGAAGGACCCCTTTGGAACCCTTTTTTCTAATAGTGTAGGACATGCCCATTTTGATTTGTTCTTGTGGTGCCTGACTGTACTTTTGCTTGAACACCCCACACCCCCTTGATCGTGCCCCATGCTTCAACTCTGTCTAACTCTGAGTTCTAACCCTGGTGTTTCTGCCCTTTGACCCCAGCTGCACCCCAGTTCGTCATCAGGCCGCGGGACCAGATCGTGGCCCAGGGTCGCACCGCAACCTTCCCCTGTGAGACCAAGGGCAACCCACAGCCTGCAGTCTTCTGGCAGAAGGAGGGTAGCCAGGTAAACACCTCTCAATGACCCATAGTAGGGCTAGGAGCTTTTCCTGAACACTCCACTTGACCAGGAAAAACATGGTAAGGAAAAACTACTGGTCTGTAAAACATCTTGGTCCAGTCTTCAACCACTGGTACTATACTGTACTGTAAAGAACTGTACAACAGCTTGGTCCAGTCTTCAACCACTGGTACTATACTGTACTGTAAAGAACTGTACAACAGCTTGGTCCAGTCTTCAACCACTGGTACTATACTGTACTGTAAAGAACTGTAAAACAGCTTGGTCCAGTCTTCAACCACTGGTACTATACTGTACTGTAAAGAACTGTACAACAGCTTGGTCCAGTCTTCAACTACTGGTCCTGTAGTGTAAAGAACTGTAAAACAGCTCTGTCCGGTCTTCACCTACTGGTCCTGTACTGCAAAGAACTGTACAATAGCTTGGTCCAGTATTTATCTACTGGTCCTGTAGTGTAAAGAACTGTAAAATAGCTTGATCCAGTCTTCAACTACTGGTCCTATAGTGTAAAGAACTGTAAAATAGCTTGATCCAGTCTTCAACTACTGGTCCTATAGTGTAAAGAACTGTAAAATAGCTTGATCCAGTCTTCAACTACTGGTCCTATAGTGTAAAGAACTGTAAAATAGCTTGATCCAGTCTTCAACTACTGGTCCTATAGTGTAAAGAACTGTAAAATAGCTTGATCCAGTCTTCAACTACTGGTCCTATAGTGTAAAGAACTGTAAAATAGCTTGATCCAGTCTTCAACTACTGGTCCTATAGTGTAAAGAACTGTAAAACAACTTGATTCAGTCTTTAACTACTGGTCCTGTACTGTACTGTGAAGAACTGTAAAACAGCTTTGTCCAGTCTTCACCTACTGGTCCTGTAGTGTAAAGAACTGTAAAACAGCTTGGTCCAGTCTTCATCTACTGGTCCTGTACTGTAAAGAACTGTAAAACAGCTTGGTCCAGTCTTCAACTACTGCTCCTGTACTGTAAAGAACTGTACAACAGCTGTGTCCAGTCTTCAACTACTGGTCCTGTGCTGTAAAGAACTGTAAAACAGTTTGGTCCAGTCTTCAACTACTGGTCCTGTACTGTACTGTAAAGAACTGTAAAACAGCTTGGTTCAGTCTTCAACTACTGGTCCTGTACTGTACTGTAAAGAAATGTAAAACAGCTTGGTCCAGTCTTTAACTACTGGTCCTGTACTATAAAGAACTGTAAAACAGCGTTGTCCAGTCTTCAACTACTGGTCCTGTACTGCACTGTAAACAACTGTAAAACAGCTTGGTCCAGTCTTCATCTACTGGTCCTTTACTGTAAAGAACTGTAAAACAGCTTGGTCCAGTCTTCAACTACTGGTCCTGTACTGTACTGTAAAGAACTGTAAAACAGCTTGGTCAAGTCTTTAACTACTGGTCCTGTACTGTAAAGAACTGTAAAACAGCTTGGTCTAGTCTTCAACTACTGGTCCTGTACTGTACTGTGAAGAACCGTAAAACAGCTTTGTCCAGTCTTCACCTACTGGTCCTGTACTGTAAAGAACTGTAAAACAGCTTGGTCCAGTCTTCATCTACTGGTCCTGTACTGTAAAGAACTGTAAAACAGCTTGGTCCAGTCTTCAACTACTGCTCCTGTACTGTAAAGAACTGTAAAACAGCTGTGTCCAGTCTTCAACTACTGGTCCTGTGCTGTAAAGAACTGTAAAACAGTTTGGTCCAGTCTTCAACTACTGGTCCTGTACTGTACTGTAAAGAACTGTAAAACAGCTTGGTTCAGTCTTCAACTACTGGTCCTGTACTGTACTGTAAAGAAATGTAAAACAGCTTGGTCCAGTCTTTAACTACTGGTCCTGTACTATAAAGAACTGTAAAACAGCGTTGTCCAGTCTTCAACTACTGGTCCTGTACTGCACTGTAAACAACTGTAAAACAGCTTGGTCCAGTCTTCATCTACTGGTCCTTTACTGTAAAGAACTGTAAAACAGCTTGGTCCAGTCTTCAATGACTGGTCCTCTACTGTAAAGAACTGTAAAACAGCTTGGTCCAGTCTTCACCTACTGGTCCTGTAGTGTAAAGAACTGTAAAACAGCTTGTTCCAGTCTTCATCTACTGGTCCTGTAGTGTAAAGAACTGTAAAATAGCTTGATCCAGTCTTCAACTACTGGTCCTATAGTGTAAAGAACTGTAAAACAACTTGATCCAGTCTTTAACTACTGGTCCTGTACTGTACTGTGAAGAACTGTAAAACCGTTTTGTCCAGTCTTCACCTACTGGTCCTGTACTGTAAAGAACTGTAAAACAGCTTGGTCCAGTCTTCATCTACTGGTCCTGTACTGTAAAGAACTGTAAAACAACTTGATCCAGTCTTTAACTACTGGTCCTGTACTGTACTGTGAAGAACTGTAAAACAGCTTTGTCCAGTCTTCACCTACTGGTCCTGTACTGTAGAGAACTGTAAAACAGCTTGGTCCAGTCTTCATCTACTGGTCCTGTACTGTAAAGAACTGTAAAACAACTTGATCCAGTCTTTAACTACTGGTCCTGTACTGTACTGTGAAGAACTGTAAAACAGCTTTGTCCAGTCTTCACCTACTGGTCCTGTACTGTAAAGAACTGTAAAACAGCTTTGTCCAGTCTTCATCTACTGGTCCTGTACTGTAAAGAACTGTAAAACTGCTTGGTCCAGTCTTCAACTACTGCTCCTGTACTGTAAAGAACTGTAAAACAGCTTTGTCCAGTCTTCAACTACTGGTCCTGTGCTGTAAAGAACTGTAAAACAGTTTGGTCCAGTCTTCAACTACTGGTCCTGTACTGTACTGTAAAGAACTGTAAAACAGCTTGGTTCAGTCTTCAACTACTGGTCCTGTACTGTACTGTAAAGAAATGTAAAACAGCTTGGTCCAGTCTTTAACTACTGGTCCTGTACTATAAAGAAGTGGAAAACAGCTTTGTCCAGTCTTGAACTACTGGTCCTGTACTGTTCTGTAAACAACTGTAAAACAGTTTGGTCCAGTCTTGAACTACTGGTCCTGTACTGTTCTGTAAACAACTGTAAAACAGCTTGGTCCAGTCTTCATCTACTGGTCCTTTACTGTAAAGAACTGTAAAACAGCTTGGTCCAGTCTTCAATGACTGGTCCTCTACTGTAAAGAACTGTAAAACAGCTTGGTCCAGTCTTCACCTACTGGTCCTGTAGTGTAAAGAACTGTAAAACAGCTTGTTCCAGTCTTCATCTACTGGTCCTGTAGTGTAAAGAACTGTAAAACAGCTTGGTCCAGTCTTTAACTGCTGGTCCTGTAGTGTAAAGAACTGTTAAACAGCTTAGTCCAGTCTTTAACCACTGGTCCTGTAGTGTAAAGAACTGTAAAAACAGCTTGGTCCAGTCTTCATCTACTGGTCCTGTAGTGTAAAGAACTGTAAAACAGATTGTTCCAGTCTTCATCTACTGGTCCTGTAGTGTAAAGAACTGTAAAACAGCTTGGTCCAGTCTTTAACTGCTGGTCCTGTAGTGTAAAGAACTGTAAAACAGCTTATTCCAGTCTTTATCTACTGGTCCTGTAGTGTAAAGAACTGTAAAACAGCTTGTTCCAGTCTTCAACTACTGGTCCTGTAGTGTAAAGAACTGTAAAACAGCTTGGTCCAGTCTTTATCTACTGGTCCTGTAGTGTAAAGAACTGTAAAACAGCTTGGTCCAGTCATTATTTACTGGTCCTGTAGTGTAAAGAACTGTAAAACAGCTTGGTCCAGTCTTTAACTACTGGTCCTGTAGTATAAAGAACTGTGAAACAGCTTGTTCCAGTCTTTATCTACTGGTCCTGTAGTGTAAAGAACTGTAAAACAGCTTGTTCCAGTCTTCATCTACTTGTTCTGTAGTGTAAAAAAATGTAAAACACCTTGGTCCAGTCTTCATACCTCTATATTTACAAGAATATTCAGTGTTTTTTCATCCAGTGTGTGTCCACCATGCTTTATTTATGACTAGCAGTTATTACTGTGTTACTGTACTGTCTAGTGTAATCAACACACACACACCACTTAGATTGGATAGTAACCATGCCGTTGGCTGTGTGGGGAGGACTCTGCTGTGTCTATTATGTCCATCTGTGTGACATACGCATGCGCTCACGCTACCTCCCAACAGTATCTCTGACACACACACAACACACCAGATACTCCTTTGTGTGACCGGCGAGGTGGTAATCAGTTCCCATGACACTGTGCTGATAACAGTGATCCTACCCTCACACAGAGCAGAGCAGATAGCCCTTCACATGGCTGGTCCTCACAGTCCACACAACAACAACAGCAGTAATTAGGAGCCTGCCAGGACCCGTAGATGAACCAGGGATATGATGCAGCTCTGGCTGGGAGTCACACACACACACACACACATATGCACGCGCGCACACACACACGCGCACACATACACACACGCATTTGCACGTGCGCGCGCACACACACACACACGCACACACACGCACACACACACACACACACACACACACACACACACACACACACACACACACACACACACACACACACACACACACACACACACACACACACACACACATACACACACACACACACACACACACACACACACACACACTGAGCCTGAGGCCAGACAATTACAGCAAAGTGCCACTCAGAGATTGGAGAGGGGTGGAATCCACATTTGCATGCAACACACTCACACCGATACCGAACACACAGGCACACTTGCTGAAACCTATTCTCAGCCCATTCTCACATCAAAGTAAGTGATGAATCCTATCTGACTCACTGCAACAGGGCATACGAGCATGTACATACAAAGATCAACATTCATTTACACCAGTATCCTCTCAGTAAATAGACTCCCATGTACTGGCACTGAGCCCTAGGTCTTTTACATTGATTTCACAATAGCCCGAGTCACACCACTATGTTCCCTCTCTTTATTGATGCTTCATACATTTTCTATCCCCAACGCCCTCTCTAACTCTCTGTCTTTCTCTCTCTGTCTCTCTGTCTCTCTCTCAATTCAATTCAATTCAAGGGCTTTATTGGCATGGGAAACATCTGTTAACATTGCCAAAGCAAGTGAGGTAGATAAAATATAAAGTGAATATATAAAGTGAAATAAACAATAAAAATTAACAGTAAACATTACACATTCAGAAGTTTCAAAACAGTAAAGACATTACAAATGTCATATTATATATATACAGTGTTTTAACAATGTACAAATGGTTAAAGGACACAAGATCTCTCAGTCTCTAACTCTGTCTCTCTCTGTCTCTGTCTCCCTGTTTCTCTGTCTCCCTGTTTCTCTCTCTCTCTCTCTCTGTCTCTTTGTCTCCCTGTCTCTCTCTCTGTCTCTCTCTGTCTCGCTCTCTGTCTCTCTTTCTTTCTCACTCTCTCTCTCTGTCTCTCTCTCTGTCTCTCTCTCTCTGTCTCTCTCTCTTTGTCTCTCTGTCTCTCTGTCTCTCTGTCTCTTTGTCTCCCTGTCTCTCTGTCACTATGACTCTCTGTTTCTCTGTCTCCCTGTCTCTTTGTCTCTCTGTCTCTCTGTCTCTCTGTCTCTTTGTCTCTCTGTTTCTCTCTGTCTCTCTGTCTCTTTGTCTCTCTGTCTCTCTGTCTCTTTGTCTCTTTGTCTCTCTGTCTCTCTGTCACTCTGTCACTCTGTTTCTCTCTCTGTCTCTCTATCTGTCTCTCTGTCTCTCTGTCTCTCTATCTGTTTCTTTGTCTCTCTGTCTCTTTGTCTCCCTGTCTCTCTGTTTCTCTGTCACTCTGTTTCTCTCTCTATCTGTCTCTATGTCTCTATCTATGCCTCTCTCTGTCACTTTCTCTGTCTCTCTCAATTCAATTCAATTCAAGGGGCTTTATTGGCATGGGAAACATGTGTTAACATTGCCAAAGCAAGTGAGGTAGATAATATACAAAAGTGAAATAAACAATTAAAATTAACAGTAAACATTACACATACAGAAGTTTCAAAACAATAAAGACCTTACAAATGTCATATTATATATATATATATATATATATATATATACAGTGTTGTAACAATGTACAAATGGTTAAAGTACACAAGGGAAAATAAATAAGCATAAATATGGGTTGTATTTACAATGCTGTTTGTTCTTCACTGGTTGCCCTTTTCTTGTGGCAACAGGTCACAAATCTTGCTGCTGTGATGGTACACTGTGGAATTTCACCCAGTAGATATGGGAGTTTATTAAAATTGGATTTGTTTTCGAATTCTTTGTGGATCTGTGTAATCTGAGGGAAATATGTCTCTCTAATATGGTCATACATTGGGCAGGAGATTAGGAAGTGCAGCTCAGTTTCCACCTCATTTTGTGGGCAGTGAGCACATAGCCTGTCTTCTCTTGAGAGCCAGGTCTGCATACGGCGGCCTTTCTCAATCTATGTCTCTCTCTCACTGTCTCTCTCTCTGTCTGTATCTCTGTCTCTCTGTCTCTGTCTCTCTGCCTCCCGCTCTCTCTCTGTCTCTCTGTCTCTTTCTCTCTCTGTCTCTCTGTCTCTGTTTCTCTGTCTCTCTCTCTGTCTCTCTGTTTCTCTGTCTGTCTCTCTCTCTCTGTCTCTCTCACTGTCTCTCACTGTCTCTCTCTCTTGACATGTGTGAAGTGAGTCGGCCCGAGAATTGGACCCTGTGGCACCCCCATAGAGACTGCCAGAGGTCCAGACAACAGAATGTTAAAAGCTATTAAAGCAGAATGAAACAAGCTATCAAAGCCTTGCCCAGGAGTAGACAGAGAAACTCAGACGTGTTCCCTCCCAACTCTCAGACCGTGTTCCCTCCCAGCTCTCAGACTGTGTTCCCTCCCAGCTCTCAGAATGTGTTCCCTCCCAGCTCTCAGACTGTGTTCGCTCCCAGCTCTCAGACCGTGTTCCCTCCCAGCTCTCAGACCGTGTTCCCTCCCAGCTCTCAGACCGTGTTTCCTCCCAGCTCTCAGACCGTGTTCCCTCCCAGCTCTCAGACCGTGTTCCCTCCCAGCTCTCAGACCGTGTTCCCTCCCAGCTCTCAGACCGTGTTCCCTCCCAGATCTCTGGAGCAGCCTCTGGCATGGCTGACTTGGGGAATACATGCCGGCTATTATGTGTAACCACACCATCAGATGTGACAGTTGTGTGTAATTCATTAACCTGGTGATGGATGGAATGGATATTTTAACTGAGTGTGTGTGTATTTGTGTGTGTGTGTGTGTGTGTGTGTGTGTGTGTGTGTGCGTGTGTGCGCGTGTGTGCGTGTGTACGTGTGTGCGTGTGTGTGTGTGTGTGTGTGTGTGTGTGTGTCCAGATCAGAGTGATGAAGCTATGTGAGTGTTTGTCAGTTGGATGTGTTCCTGGCTGTAATGAGTCCATGTCCCTCTACTAATTGGCCTGCTTCGTCTCTCTTCCTGCAGAACCTACTGTTTCCCAACCAGCCCCAGCAGCCCAACAGTCGCTTCTCTGTGTCCTCCAGTGGAGACCTGACCATCTCGGCCGTGCAGCGGGCAGACGCAGGCTACTACATCTGCCAGGCCCTGACAGTGGCTGGCAGCATCCTCGCCAAGGCCCAACTAGAGGTCACAGATGGTGAGGCCTGCCGCATACCCACCCCGATGCCAAAACTCAACAACATCACCCATTAATGCAGTATGCATACACACTCTGCAATGCTATCAGCACACACACACAGATATCAATGCAGACACACACATACCTGTGCAGACACATAATTAACACAGACGCACACAGCCAGATGCACGCAGCCAGACACACACAGCCAGATGCACGCAGCCAGACACACACAGCCAGATGCACACAGCCAGATGCACGCAGCCAGACACACACAGCCAGATGCACGCAACCAGACACACACAGCCAGACACATACAGCCAGACACACAGCCAGATGCACACAGCCAGACACACACAGCCAGACACACACAGCCAGACACACACAGCCAGACACACACAACCAGACGCACACAGCCAGACGCACACAGCCAGACACACACAGCCAGACACACACAGACAGACACACAGTGAGACACACAGCCTTCACTGTACTCCAGCTAGATAATACACACGCATGAATTAACAGTGAGGAAAGAGTCTTTCATTTGGAGTGAATTAACAGAGTGAATTAACAGAGCACATGCCTTGCCCGGTTGACTCTCTAATGTGTATTTTGCCCTTGAGCGTCCCCATCCCCAAAAGTACTGTGGGAAATGTAGCGTAAAAGAAACCTCATTTTACCATGTACAGGAATTTTGACGGAGAAATATCTACAAATTATACTTGCCCATGACCTTGCTTTTGCAATATTTCATTTTTTTTATATATATTTTTTATTTTTACGACAGAATTGAATGAAAAACTTGTTCAAGTTTAGCTGGAGAGGGAGTACAGCATTGCCCTTGAGTCTCAGTATAATGATCGGCAACATCTGACTCAGGGAGGCAGTGAGTCAAGGACTGAGTGATTGATTGAGTGAGTGACAGCAGTTAGTCTCCAGGATGACTTATGAGAGCCTGCTCAGTCCCACTGCCTCTAATCTGTTCTGCTGTGGAGATGGGAAGATAGATAGACGGCAGTTCAGAAACCTTGCGAAGGATCAGCCTGGAGAAAGAAGAAAAGCATGTCAGACACCATTTTGTAAGAGAAGGGGATTTTGAATTGTTGTGATCTCACTCCGTGTTTCTTAGTATGATTTTCTATGTCCTTAAAATGGCTTTTAGAGGTCATAACCTTAAGACACATTACTCGTCTCATGTTCTAGTGTTCAAATCAAATGTTATTTGTCACATACTAGTAGACGTATTGGTACCCCCTGCATATAGCCTTGCTGTTGCTGCTCTTTAAATGATTTGTTAGTTTTATTTTTCTTAAAACCTCTTAAAACCTCTTGATACTAGCCATCCCGGATCCGGGATCGTGACTACAGCCTCAAGCTCATTACCATAACGCAACGTTAACTATTCATGAAAATCGCAAATGAAATTAAATGAATATGCTAGCTCTCAAGCTTAGCCTTTTGTTAACAACACTGTCATCTCAGATTTTCAAAATATGCTTCTCAACCATAGCAAAACAAAGAATTTGTGTAACAGTATTGATAGCTAGCGTAGCATTTAGCGTTAGCATCAGCAGGCAACATTTTCACAAAAATCAGAAAAGCATTCAAATAAAATAATTTACCTTTGAAGAACTTCAGATGTTTTCAATGAGGAGACTCTCAGTTAGATAGCAAATGTTCAGTTTCCTGAAAGATTATTTGTTTAGGAGAAATCGTTCCGTTTGGTGCGTCACGTTTGGCTACCAAAAAAAAACGAAAATTCAGTCATCAAAACGCCTTTTTTCCAAATTAACTGCATAATATCAACTGAAACATGGCAAACGTTGTTTAGAATCAATCCTCAAGGTGTTCTTCACATATCTCTTCGATGATATATCGTTCGTGGAAGTGTGCGTTCTCCTCTGAATTCCATGGGAAAATGCCTACAGTTGAAGATTACGCATCAATTTAGACAAAGGACACTGGGCGGACCCCTGGTAAATGTAGTCTCTTATGGCCAATCTTCCAATGATATGCCTACAAATACGTCACAATGCTGCAGACACCTTGGGAAAACGGCAGAAAGCTTAGGCTCGTTCATGGCACATTCACAGCCTTATAAGGAGACAATGGAAAACAGAGCCTCAAAAATTCTGCTCATTTCCTGTTTGAAGTTTCATCTTGGTTTTGCCTGTAGCATGAGTTTTGTGGCACTCACAGATAATATCTTTGCAGTTTTGGAAACGTCAGAGTGTTTTCTATCCAAAGCTGCCAATTATATGCATAGTCGAGCATCTTTTCGTGACAAAATATTGCGCTTAAAACGGGCACGTTTTTTTTATCCAATAATGAAATAGCGCCCCCATAGCTTCAAGATTAAGGGCTTGTAATTAAGCATTTCACTGAAAGGTCTACACCTGTTGTATTCGGCGCATGTGACAAATAACATTTGATTTGATTGTGGGTGTAGCGAAATGCTTGTGTTTCTAGCTCCAACAGTGCAGTAATATCTAACTAGATTTACTGTGTATGTACTGTCTGTTGGAACACACACACATCCTGTATTCTAAGGGTGTGTGGTACTGTCTGTCTATCTATGCCTCTGTGTAGGTATAGGGAGGTAAGGGAGTGTATGGCTGGACTGTGTAAGAGGAGGAACGTGTGAGGGAGTTGGGTGTTAGGCAGAGCTGAGGGAGGGAGGGAGGACAGGAGGAGTGGAGGAGGAGGGCTAGCTGGCTGTCTAGGGCGAGGTCATGGTCACCCCCTGATGCTGGGAGCAGGTGATTCAGTGTCTTGGGAGGCCAGCAGAGTAGCTGGGTTCAAGGAGATCGGTAATGAGAAATTCCTGATGCAAACAGTCAAGGCCACCCCCCCCCCCCCCCCCCACCCCTTACTCTCCTGCTCTCCTCCCAGGCCTCCATCACTTCATCACACCACCCATCCACCACCATCCTCATCATCCCCTCCTTGCTGGACCAGAATAGCCAAACTCACCTAGGGTTTTATCATACTTTCTGTCATAATATGTTAACATGTGCTGCTGTGGAGTCATTACTCAGAGCAGACGGAATCATTAAGACACATAACAGAACCCTTCCAGGTGTGTTTCAGTGTCTAAGCATTGGAACACATATGGCTCCATCTGAGCCAATAATGGCCATTAGAATCATGCCAAGTGATAACAGTGACAAGCAGATAACTCCCTCCGTGAGTTAATGGGGAAAGTAGAACTAACAGTGAGGCCTTAGATGTACAGATAGGGCTGTTTTTAATGCTCTCTGGGTGCAGGTTAGACTCATGGTAATCTTGGTTGATGTATTTAACCACCAGCTTTTCTGATAAAAGCATTCCAGCGTGGTGGAAAAGGTTGGAATATTATCACTGAAATAGAAATAAATGATGAATTCAGCAGGGCCCATATGGGGTAGATTCACCTTCTCTCCATTTTTCTCTCAGCTAAAGATAATTAGGCCATGGTTCTCTCAACTAAAGATAATTAAGCCATGGTTCTCTCAGCTAAAGTTAATTAAGCCATGGTTCTCTCAGCTAAAGATAATTAGGCCATGGTTCTCTCAGCTAAAGATAATTAGGCCATGGTTCTCTCAGCTAAAGATAATTAGGCCATGGTTCTCTCAGCTAAAGATAATTAAGCCATGGTTCTCTCAGCTAAAGATAATTAGGCCATGGTTCTCTCAGCTAAAGATAATTAGGCCATGGTTCTCTCAGCTAAAGATAATTAAGCCATGGTTATCTCAGCTAAAGATAATTAGGCCATGGTTCTCTCAGCTAAAGATAATTAAGCCATGGTTATCTCAGCTAAAGATAGTTAGGCCATGGTTATCTCAGCTAAAGATAATAATTTCATGGTTCTCTCTGCTAAAGATAATAATGTCATGGTTCTGCCATACCAAGGCATTTATGTTTCTTCCATCCCTTCTTCTGACTTCCCTGCAGGAGAGAAAGTGAAAGAAGGAGATAGTAAAGAGAAAGAGGAAGAGAGAGAGAGGGTGCGAAGTTGACTGTCTAATTAGCCCCTGCAGGTCTGACATCATTAATCCTACCTGTTAGTTAATGTGTGCTGTGTAATGCCAGGGGACTCAACAGTATTCACCACAGCTGACACAGAAACAGCCAGGGCACGGTAACTGTAACTCACAGATACAGCTCATCTGACATGTACACTATTTCACAGTACATCCCACAGACATTCTCCCACACATTACAAAAGCATATGTTCATCCAAACAGCATTGAACATTAGCATTGAGATAAACAAAACAAAACATTTTATTTTATTTTCCTCACAGAGGGTTTGTTACATTATTGCAATTCTGACTGATTTGGATCATTTCTGTGGGGTGCTACTCTCTGGAGAGTGAAATGTTTGTTTCCGCTCTGGGTGCCAGTGGGGACCTCTGATAGTGTTCCCCACTGAACATGATGGAGTATTTATCTGAACCACCCTGAGTCAACAGGCAGTGTCTCTGCCACTGTACGCCACCACAGACTCCTGGGTAAGGTGTAAATGTAAGGTTATTCAGCCCCACGCCACATCAATAGACAGTCTGGAAAACAATACTCAGCCATTCTTTCTCCGCTTCCTGGAAGCATAGTCAGGGCGTCGTCATTGTCCTGTGGTGGAATTACAAGACCTGCTGAGAAAATAGACCAGCTTTATGATACCGTTACCACATCCTTTCACTTTATGATAAATCCATTAAAAGGCTTACAGATGTAGGATCTTAAATTGATCCCCCCCCCTGTGCAGGAAATGTTTTACTTGTAGAGTATTTGAGTTTCAAAAATACTTCAGAAGTTTGTAATTTCCACTTTGAAATGTCAGACTTTTATGAAAAACCCTTAAAAAAGTGATAATCCACATAATAATTCACATTATCTGTTGCTGCAGAATTGTTTTCCTGCTGTATCAAACGGTCTCTCTGTCTCTCTAACACTCTGTCTCTCACCTTATCCCAGTGCTGACAGACAGGCCTCCGCCCATAATCCGTCAGGGTCCTTCCAATCAGACGCTGGGAGTGGACAGCGTGGCCCTGCTAAAGTGTCAGGCGTCAGGAGACCCCATCCCCTCCATCAGCTGGCTGAAGGACGGGGTCAGTCTGCTGGGGAAGGATCCCCGCATGTCCCTGCAGGACCTGGGCAGCCTCCAGATGAGGAGCCTCAGGGTGAGAACCACTGGAGCCACAGCCTGGTCCACTCTACTAAATAGAATTGTATTGGTCACATACACATTGTTAGCAGATGTTGAAGCGAGTAGCGAAATGCTTGTGCTTCTAGTTCCGACAGTGCTAGAACTACGCACACACTAGTAATGGGGTTCATATGATGAGGGCTGTAAATATACTGTGTACTATTGTGTAAATCCTTGTATGCAGCCTTCGTTCTCTACCTCCCTGTTTCCATCCATTCCCCTTAGTGGATCTCTGTCTGGGACTCTGTCTCCTCTCTCTCCCCTCTGGGTGTGTCACATGCTTAGGCATGCATGAGCGTGATGTGAGGAATCATATTGCTTTAAAGAGATTAATGGGCGATATTGATTTTAATAAATTGTTTGATACTATCACTTAGTGACACGGCGGCTCTTACAAGAGTCTGCTGTAGAGGGCTGGACAGGTTCCAGCTGCAGGAGTGAACAGTTAAACAACACACGTACACACACACACACACACAAACCTACAACATTTAGGGTAGATTGAATTAAAAATCCTCACATCCTCCTTTCCCCACTCCGAGGCCTCGGTGGAATATCCATTAAGCTTGACAAAGTTGCCGACCACTGACATTTTATTTAATAAATGGAGGGAAGGAGCAGAGACAAAAACCAACAAACAACTAACATTCTAGAGAGAGTGGGATGGAGAGACAAGCCAGCTGTCATCGGTCCAGGGGGCTTCAGTGGCCCACCCTAAATGAATTAGCCAGCCTTTGTTGCGGTTGGTGGGGTGGTGGGGGGACAGCGGGAACAGGGGGGATAGCGGGAGGGGGGTAAAGTGGTGGGGGGGTGAGGAAATTTGCGTCAGCACTTTGAGGCACTCACAATGACACACAAATCAAATCAAACTTTATTTGTCACATGCCCCGATTCCAACAAGTGTAGACTTTTACCGTGAAATGCTTACTCACAAGCCCTTAACCAACAGTGCATTTCAAGAGTTAAGAGTCACTGTTGTGACCATTCACAAGACACACTGTTGTGACCTCAGGGAGGGTCCCATCACATGACACACTGTTGTGACCTTAGGGATGGTCCCATCACATGTTCTATGTTTATCCGTTCTACCCCAGCTTTCTGACTCTGGGATCTACACCTGTGTGGCTGCCAGCTCCAGTGGCGAGACATCATGGAGCGCCTTCCTGGAGGTCAAAGGTATGGCACAGTGAACATGTCTTCCCCTAGAAAATACATGCTCATTATACCATGCATACTGTATTCCATTCTGGAAATAGTTATTTATCCATTCCTCTTCATCCTCACATTTAACAATAGTATCACGTTTCAGGGAAGACCCAGATTCAGACAATGTCGAAGTAACAAAAGTTTATTACTAGAACAAGGGGCAGGGAAAACGACAGCTTAAGGGAAGCCAGAGGTCAGTGCTACAGATCAGAGTCCGAAAGGTACAGAGCGGCAGTCAGCCTCAGGGTCAGGGCAAGCAGAGGTCAATAATGCAGAGGTCAATAATGCAGAGGTCAATAATGCAGGGTGGTGTGACAAGCAGAAACGCCAGGGAGGCTCAGGGTCAGAGCAGTTAGAATGGTCAAAACTGGGAAAACTACAAAACAGGAACTAGAAACAGACAGGAGCAAGGGGAAAACCCTGGTAGGCTTGATGAACACAACAAACTGGCAACAGACAAACAGAGAACATGTGTATAAATACACTGGGAATAATGGGGAAGATGGGCGACACCTGGAAGGGGCTGGATAAAAGCACAAAGACAGTTGAAACTGATCAGGGTGTGACAAATATTTACTGGTCTCTTTCTCCTCTAGACCAAGCTGGTGTGATGGTCATTAAGAACCGTGATGACAACGAGCTCCTTGGCCCTCCCTCCAAACCCGACGTCACTGACGTCACCAAGAACAGCGTCTCGTTGTCCTGGCAACCCGGCCTGACTGGGGCCACGCCCATCTCCTCTTTTGTCATCGAAGCCTTCAGGTTAGTTATGAAGAACCAGAGTGATTTCCTTGTTTCACTTTTGTATTGCTTCTTAATTATTGCGGTAGCACATTTGTGATATCCTTTTCTTTGTCCCATTGCAGCCAGTCGGTGAGCAACAGTTGGCAGACGGTTGCGGACCACGTGAAGACCACGCAGTACACGGTCAAAGGCCTGCGCCCCAACACCATCTACCTGTTCATGGTACGGGCGGTCAACACCCAGGGCCTCAGTGACCCCAGCCCCATGTCAGAGCCCGTCAGGACACAAGGTATGGGCCTTATACTCAGATAGAACTTTAAAGATTCTGGTAATCATTTTTCCTATCATAACATTTCTAATTTAGCCTCCCCTTCACATTGACTGCTGCAGCTTTCGATAGGGAAAAGGTCACCGTGTTCCAGTTAGATAGTTATCAGGGCCTCTCAGCACGGTACTGTGTGGGCTGAACAGTTCTACCGAGATAGCTACCGCAACAACTTCCAGAGGTCAAACTATCCATCTCAGCTCTGCTCATTAAGGCTACAGTCAGGCAATTATGTAAAATAAGCATATCTACTTTTGGAAAGCCTAAGTGAGTTAGCGCTATCCCTGCTATGTTAATGATCATAACTGGAGAAAATGACTGCCTCCAAACTCAAAGAAGATTAGATTAAGGTGCCGTATAGACCTCAGTCTTCTTATTACATTTATTTGATAAGTCCAGTCCACCGCAATACCCCTGCAACCTTTCGGTTAACATTGTCCAATTGCAGGCCACTATTAGGTTGTGCATGGAGAGAGGGAGTCAATTTGAATAGCAGTACATCTCTCTTTATTTGCTGTTGGCTCCGTTGTGATGCACAGAGATGGTTATTGGCAATGGCAGTCACTGAAGATGAATTGATGTCTGCTTAACTGCATTTGGCCTGTCGTCCTCTATTACGACTCTGTGATTCATGACTTTATTGGCTGTTTTCATTGGGCCTGTTTTGAAATACTGTTTCCTCTTGTGAATAATGTTCTGTATTTGCCCATCTATTTCCCCTCAGTAAATAGGACCAAAATATGGCAGTTGCCATGATTGTGTATTTTCTTTGACCACACTGAATCTGCATTTCAATGGGGGTTTTGATTGGCTTTTAACTGAAAACACATGCAAATGTGAATGAAATGTGAACTGTGTTGGGAAATAGTCTCATAGTGTCATTCATTCATGTGTTCAGAGTTCACTCGTTAATGTGGTAGTTGTTCTCTGGCTGGGCCTCAGTAAGAGCAGAGAGGAGAAGGGATCTTAAGGTCTCTCTTCCTTTTCTCAAACCCAAACGAGTTCTTTATTAAAACTGAAATGAGATCATTCTAATGCAGATGAAGTTGCTTCTTTTCAAATGAAGTCATGATCATAGAGTGTCGACTCCTTTGTGGAGTCTGATTGGTCTATTCATCCGTTCTCTCAACAAAACCTCTTATGATTGACTTGGCCTCATTGTAAGGAATGGAAGGAACCGTGGCTTTGAAAACTGAAGTAGGAAAACTGAAAGTAATCTATCTTTCCATCTCTCTCACTTTTTCTTTCTCTCTATTTCTCTCTTCCACACTTTCCTTTCTCTCTCTCTCGCTCTCTCACTCTCTCTCTCTCCCCCTCTCTCTCTCTTTCTCTCTCTCTCTCTACAGACATCAGTCCTCCAGCCCAGGGGGTGGACCACAGACATGTACAGAAGGAGCTGGGGGAGGTCATAGTTCGTCTTCACAACCCGGTCGTCCTGAGCCCCACCACCATTCAGGTCACCTGGACGGTAAGTGTCACACTGTGATTGGTCTTTAATGAGTCTGATATGAAGGATATAATGCTGCTCCCAGACAATATCTAAATCCCCATCATTCACATGAAGAAAATAAGGAAATACTGGCGGAGGAGATCAGGGTGCCTTGTGAGAATTCATTAGCGAGTGGGTACCCTGCCTCTACCATTCGTTCTATTGGCCAACGTGCAATCACTGGAGAATAGACAGGATGAGCTCCGTTCGAGACTCTCTACCAATGTGACATTAAAAACTATAATATCTTATTTTTCACCAAGTTGTGGCTGAACGACGACGCGGATAATAAACAGGTGGATCCTCACAAAGAGTCATGTTACTATCTATTTACCACCACCATTTACCACCATTTGGAAACTCTGACCATAATTCTATCCTCCTGATTCCTGCTTACAAGCAAAAACTAAAGCAGGAAGTACCAGTGACTCTCTCAATACAGAAGTGGTCAGTTGACGCGGATGCTATGCTACAGCATTGTTTTGCTGCCACAGACTGGAATATGTTCTGGGATTCATCCAATGCCATTGAGGAGTATACAACCTCAGTCATCGGCTTCACCATTAAGTACATCAACGATGTCGTTCCCACAGTGACCATACGTACATATCACAACCAGAAGCCATGGATTACAGGCAACATCCGCACTGAGCTATTGGCTAGAGCTGCCACTTTCAATTAGTGGGACATTAATCCGGATGCTTATAAGAAACCCGCTGTGCTCTCAGATGGACCATCAAACCGGAAATCATCAATACAGGACTTGCAAACTATTACTGACTACAAAGGGAAACCATGCCACGAGCTGCCCAGTGATACGAGCCTACCAGACAGGCTAAATGCCCAAAGTTACACTGAAGCATGCATGAGTGCACAGGCTGTTCCGGATGACTGTGTGATCACGCTCTCCGTAGCCGATGTGAGCAAGACCTTTAAACAGGTCAACATTCACAAGGCCACAGGGCCAGACGGAATACCAGGACATTCACTCAGAGCATGAGCGGACCAACCGGCAAGAGTCTTCACTGACATTTTCAACCTCATGACTGTTGGGTCGACTGTTTCATTATTGCAATAATTAATCGATATTGAATAAAGATGATTGTTTGCAGAAATGACAAAGTCTCTCTCGCTTGAATAGAATATATAATGATAATGATAAAACAGAGACCTTATATAGGACTTAAAAATACTAAATCAGACTGGTTCCAACTCCGATAAGCCACCTTGGTTATCTACAAAAGATGGTAATTTACCCCAATACGTCTTAGTTCCCAGATGCCAGGACAATGAGGCATTGTTCTAAACTCTTCCAGGCTATCCCTATCTCGGGTCACACACACCACATATTATCTATGGAATGCCAGCTTTAGGTAATTATCACCAAGTCATTGTCAGCCCAAGCTATCTAGTACAACCCATTTCCTTGACCCTACGCCCAGACTAACTTCTGGAAGCTAAAGTGGAAACAATCTCTTTACAGAAGAAGAATGAAACAGACAAATGTCTTCCTATTTGTTAAGTATTAATGGCTAACTATTCATATCAAACAAAGCAGGTCAATTTGTAATTTTTCTATCACACGGTGTCAGAGGAAGGTCCAAAGAATTGTCAAAAACTGCAGTCACCCAAGTCATAGACTGTTCACTCTGCTACCGCATTACCGGAGTGCCAAGTCTAGGTCCAAAAGGCTCCTTAACAACTTCTAAGACTACTGAACTATTTAGTAAATGACCACCCAGACTATTTACATTGACACGTCCCGCCCCTTTGTTTTTACACTGTTGCTACTAGCTGTTTATTATCTATGCATAGTCACTTTACCCCTACCTACAGTACATGTAACTATTACCTTGACTACCCTGTACCCCCACACATTAACTTGGTACAGGTACCCCTTGTATATAGCCTCATTATTGTCTATTTTCTTAAAACTGCATTGTTGGTTAACTTCGGGGTAGGGGGCTAGAAAACAAACAAAAAATGTCTGGGAGTATAACAGAACTGATATAGCAGGCGAAACCCTGAGGAGAATCCATAATGAGCTCACCACTCATTATAATGGCTGTCTATGGGAATATCAAGGGAATACCTCCCAGATTGCAGTTCCTAGAGCTTCCAGTAGATGTCAACAGTCTTTAGAAAGAGTTTCAGGCTTGTTTTTTTTTTAAATGAGCTAGAATTTGTAGTTTTTCTAGGTGGCTCCCATTTTGGCTGTAGTATTGTGACGCACGTCAGTGAGGGCGCGCACTTCGTTATTTATCTCTGGTAATGAACATACTATTCACTGTCTTAAATTTGATAATTTATTTACATATTAGGGTACCTGAGGATTGATTAGAACGTTGTTTGACTTGTTTGGACGAAGTTTATTGGTATCTTTTGGGATTCATTTGTATGCATTTTGAACGAGGGAAACCGGTGGATTACTGAATCAAGCGCGCCAACTAAACTGACTTTTTGGGGATATAAAGAAGGACTTTATTGAACAAAATTACCATTTGTGATGTAGCTGGGACCCTTTGGATTGTAAACAGAGGAACATCTTCAAAGGTAAGTGATTTATTTTATCGCTATTTCTTTCTTTCGTGACGCCTTGTTTGGAAAGTGTTTGTAATGCTTTTGTATGCAGGGCGCTGTCCTCAGATAATGGCATGGTATGCTATCGTCGTAAAGCCTTTTTGAAATCTGACAAAGTGACTGGATTAACAAGAAGTTAAGCTTTTAACTGATGTACGTATAACACTTGTATTTTCATGAATGTTTAATATTACGAATTTTGTATTTAGAATTTTTCGCTCTGCAATTTCACCGGATGTTGGCCAGGTGTCCCACCTACCCCAAAGAGGTGTCTACACCTGTTGTATTTGGTGCATGTGACAATCCACATGTCTGTCACAAACGTAACTATTCAGCAGACTTTGCACTTAGTTACTGCTATTCAGCTCTGCCAGGTGTCTGTGTGTTTCTTTATTTTGTCAGATAAGATTAAATATGGGAAATCAATTTCAATTTACACCAACCTCATTCTCAAACAGTGTCTGAAGCTGTCCAGCTCTGGGCTGTTTTATGTCTTTGATTTTACAACCTTGAGTCCTAAAGTCATTAGAGTTGATATAAAGGGGACGATGATTCTTTGAAGCTGGCAATGTGTTCCTCAGGGCTCCTATTGGTGTTTTCATGTAAGGAAATATGAGTCAAATAAATCCTGAGACTCTACAGCTTTGAAATAGTATAATAACTGGCTCTTAAGTAAGTGGACATCAAACAGTTGATAAATGGTTTCTTTCAGCTGCAGAGAACATCAAAAGAGGTGTCAGGGACATCTTGTCTCATCAATCTTGCATCTATCTTTGGTTAATTTTGAAGTAAGACAAAGGCTTTGCATAGAAACAAGTACATTGACATTACTTGTGTATATTTGGTATGTTTGTGGTCTTCCCTCTCTGGAGTGTAGCTCAAACCAGCTTACCTACCAACCTGCTCCCCAACACACACACACACACACACACACACACACACACACACACACACACACACACACACACACACACACACACACACACACACACACACACACACACACACACACACACACACACACACACACACACACACCCATTGCACAGTCTGTCTGTGTCTACCCCACCATAAGGACGGACATGTGCCAGAGAGACACTGTTTAATTAATTTAGAAACATGACTTGGACTGAGGCTGAATCATTGAGAGAAATCATGCCACTTACAGTCTGAGGGTATGCAGCAGTAGTAACTTACAGTATGAGGGTATGCAGCAGTAGTAACTTACAGTATGAGGGTATGCAGCAGTAGTAACTTACAGTACGAGGGTATGCAGCAGTAGTAACTACAGTATGAGGGTATGCAGCAGTAGTAACTTACAGTACGAGGGTATGCAGCAGTAGTAACTTACAGTATGAGGGTATGCAGCAGTAGTAACTTACAGTACGAGGGTATGCAGCAGTAGTAACTACAGTATGAGGGTATGCAGCAGTAGTAACTACAGTATGAGGGTATGCAGCAGTAGTAACTTACAGTATGAGGGTATGCAGCAGTAGTAACTTACAGTCTGAGGGTATGCAGCAGTAGTAACTACAGTCTGAGGGTATGCAGCAGTAGTAACTACAGTCTGAGGGTATGCAGCAGTAGTAACTTACAGTCTGAGGGTATGCAGCAGTAGTAACTTACAGTCTGAGGGTATGCAGCAGTAGTAACTACAGTCTGAGGGTATGCAGCAGTAGTAACTACAGTCTGAGGGTATGCAGCAGTAGTAACTTACAGTCTGAGGGTATGCAGCAGTAGTAACTTACAGTCTGAGGGTATGCAGCAGTAGTAACTACAGTCTGAGGGTATGCAGCAGTAGTAACTACAGTCTGAGGGTATGCAGCAGTAGTAACTTACAGTCTGAGGGTATGCAGCAGTAGTAACTTACAGTCTGAGGGTATGCAGCAGTAGTAACTACAGTCTGAGGGTATGCAGCAGTAGTAACTACAGTCTGAGGGTATGCAGCAGTAGTAACTTACAGTCTGAGGGTATGCAGCAGTAGTAACTACAGTCTGAGGGTATGCAGCAGTAGTAACTACAGTCTGAGGGTATGCAGCAGTAGTAACTACAGTCTGAGGGTATGCAGCAGTAGTAACTACAGTCTGAGGGTATGCAGCAGTAGTAACTTACAGTCTGAGGGTATGCAGCAGTAGTAACTACAGTCTGAGGGTATGCAGCAGTAGTAACTTACAGTCTGAGGGTATGCAGCAGTAGTAACTACAGTCTGAGGGTATGCAGCAGTAGTAACTACAGTCTGAGGGTATGCAGCAGTAGTAACTACAGTCTGTCTGTTTCTACATAAGACCATGACATTTAAACATGCACCCTCTTCTTCTTACTGAAGGGTGACTTTATTTCCACATTCTTCTTCCGTTCTGTGTTAACGAGCCCCGGTTGTTCCGTTCCACAGTAAATCAGACCATAGCTGGTATTTATGATGTCATTGGGTGACATTGGGGTGGCTGCTTTCATTTCTAAATGAACCACTTTAGCAGTTTTCCCTGTGACATGTTTATTGACACCCCATAATAAGCTCTCACCCCCCAGACTAAAAAGCTAATTCAATACTTAAACATTGCTTTATGAGTGTGTGTACAATCAACACAGAACAGCGCCACCGAATCAATCAGGGCCCATTCAGTAAACATAGTGCGGCCTCGGAAGGGCTTTTATACTCCCAAATCATTCCATTATTGAAAGTTACACACCACGCTAGTCCAGAATCCATTCTGATTATTTACTCCGGCTACACAGGCTGAAACAGCTGCTTAATATCCCAGTTGAAAGGCCCGCTCACTTCTCCCACTGTTAACCAGCCATTACTGGGAGTTATGCCCACTCCTCCTCATTATAAATTCAACTTTTCTCTCACTGGCTAAATGGGCCCAAGTTTAGAACCAAGGCCCCTTATCGACTGGGAGAGCGCCATCTCACCTCTGGCCTCCCTGTCTCCTCAATTGGACAGAATTGTCTTTATTGTCCCTGGCTTGTATTCTGCATTCTCCCAGAGTTCCTCTGGGTTGGATGACAATCATCGACCAATCGTTTCACACTCACACGTTTGTTCTAGGCCTTGTGGGACCCTGCCTTAGGTTTCACTAGTTGGTATTTACAATACAAACGAGACATGCATATGTATGACTTTGATAGCTGTGCTCCTGAAAGCCTTTTTATGCAGGACCTGGGTGCTGTGTGCTCAGTGTGCTGAGAGAGAGGGAGATAATGCCATGCTGCTCTATCTCTCTCTCTCCTCTGCTCTTTCTCTGTCTCTCTCTCTCTGTCTCTGTCTCTCTCTCTCTCTCTCTCTGTCTCTCTCTCCTATCCTCACTCTCCTCTGCTCTCTCTCTCTTTCTCTTTCTCTGTCTCTCTCTCCTATCCTCGCTCTCCTCTGCTCTCTCTCTCTCTCTCTCCTCTGTTCTCTCTCCTCTCCTCTGCTCGCTCTCTCTCTCTCTCTCTCTCCTCTGCTCTCTCTCTCTACTCTCCTCTGCTCTCTCTCTCCTCTCAGTTGCTCTCTCTCTCCTCTCCTCTCCTCTGCTCTCTCTCTCTCTCTCTCTCTCTCTCTCTCTCTCTCTCTCTCTCTCTCTCTCTCTCTCTCTCTCTCTCTCTCTCTCTCCCCTCTGCTCTCTCTCTCTACTCTCCTCTGCTCTCTCTCTCCTCTCAGTTGCTCTCTCTCTCCTCTCCTCTCCTCTGCTCTCTCTCTCTCTCTCTCTCTCTCTCTCCTCTGCTCTCTCTCTCTCTCTCTCTCCTCTGCTCTCTCTCTCTCTCTCTCTCTCTCTCATCTGCTCCCTCTCCTCTCTGCTCTCTTCTGCTCTCTCTGCTCTCTCTCCTCTGCCCTCTCTCTCTCTCTCTCTCTCCTCTCTCTCTCTCTCTCTCTCTCTCTCTCTCTCTCTCTCTCTCTCTCTCTCTCTCTCTCTCTCTCTCCTCTGCTCTCTCTCTCTCTGCTCTTTCTCTCTCTGCTCTCGCTCTCTCTCTCGGAGGAAAGATGCTAATTGAGTTAATTGTGTCAGCTCTGATGATAAAAGACCCATTAAAACTGGAACAGCCTCTAAAGTGGCACGATGTGATCTTGGGGAGAAACAAGTACATCTGTTGAACAGCATTGTTTCATGTACTCTGGTGTTTGACTACTGTGCTGCACACCTATGGTCATGATCTTTAGCTATTTCCTCTTAACTCTGTCCCACCTGAAGAGAAGACATGTTGTATTTCCTCTTAACTCTGTCCCAACTGAAGAGAAGACATGTTGTATTTCCTCTTAACTCTGTCCCAACTGAAGAGAAGACATTTTGTATTCCCTCTTAACTCTGTCCCAACTGAAGAGAAGACATGTTGTATTTCCTCTTAACTCTGTCCCAACTGAAGAGAAGACATGTTGTATTTCCTCTTAACT
>NC_034188.2:78019478-78274478 GCF_002021735.2 Oncorhynchus kisutch | reverse complement strand
GGACCAGAGAGGCCCATCTAGTATGATAAACACCCAGCCAGCCTGCCTGGTTCTTGGGGGGAGTTAGAATCAGTAGTCAGTGGGGGTAGGAGGTCAACAGTACAGTATCTACCGCCTGCTGTCTGTCTTTTCCCAGCATAGAAAATTAGTTACTGCATATCTCAATAGCTCTGAGGCCCAGATTAGCACTCCACTGTTTAGTATGGGAGTGATGGCAGTGTGTGTGTGCGTGTGTGTGTGTGTGTGTGTGTGCGTGCGTGTGTGTGTGCGTGTGTGTGTGTGTGTGTGTGTGTGTGTGTGTGTGTGTGTGTGTGTGTGTGTGTGTGTGTGTGTGTGTGTGTGTGTGTGTGTGTGCGTGCGTGCGTGCGTGTGTGCGTGTGTGTGTGTGTACGTGTGGAGACAGAGGGTCACATTCCTGCCAGCCATACATCACTAGGTTAATGGCTATATTAGAGCAGCCGCCACTGTTCCTAACGAGAACTGTGTATTGTTTAGTGCAAATATGCATATTCATAAGCTGTTAAATCATTCATAACGTTAACTTTGAACGACATTGTCTCTGATGGCTGCTGCTACTTAGCGTTTTGTCACCTTTGTGTAATCTAACACAGCTGCGGAGGGCGGCGGAGGCCTCTAAGCATGGTGGGAGATGTGCTGCTCCGTTGGTGGGGGTTTCTAATATGGTGTTCATCATTGGAGCCGTTTGTCTTCTTCCTCCATGCCTGGTCCTCTCTTGGCCTTTTCAGTATGACTCCAGTGAGGGATGAGCGTTGATCTGCAGCATGACACGTGCCATTTTGGAAAGGGGTGTGGGCTAGCTGGGGAAGGTGAGAGAGAGGCAGCCTCAGAGTAATTGACCTGTCAGCATTCTGCTGTGGTTTGACTCCCTTGCCAGTCGCAGCGGAAATGAGAAATACATTATTTTTTTAAACTTTATTTTCAGTTTGCTTCGTTGTTATTCGTTTACCCGTGCGCACGCTTGGTCAGTGAGTTTCTATGTGATGACAACGATGTGAGGTTAATAATGAAACCTGGGGCTGGTGTCTGCTGTGGGCTCTGGGCCCTGTCTCTCAGGGGCTGGTGTCTGCTTTGGGCTCTGGGCCCTGTCTCTCAGGGGCTGGTGTCTGCTGTGGGCTCTGGGCCCTGTCTCTCAGGGGCTGGTGTCTGCTTTGGGCTCTGGGCCCTCTCTCTCAGGGGCTGGTGTCTGCTGTGGGCTGTCGGCCCTGTCTCTCAGGGGCTGGTGTCTGCTGTGGGCTCTGGGCCCTGTCTCTCAGGGGCTGGTGTCTGCTGTGGGCTCTGGGCCCTGTCTCTCAGAGGCTGGTGTCTGCTGTGGGCTCTGGGCTCTGTCTCACAGGGGCTGGTGTCTGCTGTGGGCTCTGGGCTCTGTCTCACAGGGGCTGGTGTCTGCTGTGCGCTCTGGGCCCTGTCTCTCAGGGGCTGGTGTCTGCTGTGTGCTCTGGGCTCTGTCTCACAGGGGCTGGTGTCTGCTGTGTGCTCTGGGCCCTGTCTCTCAGGCCATGTACAAACCCCATCTATAGAGCTGTTCCTCACTTTAGAGACCCCCCCCCCCTCACCCCCGCTCTCTACCCCACTGGCTTTAGTTCCACCTGGCTGATCGATGAAACCAGTCAATATGTTTACCTAGCCTCGTGTTTCAATTCTCTCAAAAATAAATGTCTTCATATTTTCCTCACGTATGACTGCACTGCTGTACGGCTCATCCTATAAGCCTGTTGACCCACATGCCACCCTGGCTGAGTCAATGTGGGAGTCATAGCTTGACTGAGGATACTTGTCTGACTCTGCCTGGCTGTTACTCTGAAAATCAATAGCACTATTCTGTGTGTGAATCCCTCTGTGTTGGATCAGGAGCAAGAGCTGGGATATTAAATCATAGTGAAATGTTAAAGATGGACATGTCAGACCTGCCTGTTCTCCATGTAAATCCCCTTCTAATGAGCTGCTGCTCTCCCCACAGCCACCTGTGTCTTCCACCTGCTAACAACTACACACACTCCCAACACAATAAAGATGAGTGTGAGAGAGTATGAATGTCTTGCGTGTGTGTGTGTGAGTGAGGTTGTGTGTGTATCAGAGAATGGAATGCTATCCCTCTTCCCTGACCAGTCTACTGACCCCCCCCTACCTGTCTCCCCTCAACCCCAGCTCCCAGTGCCCCTCCCCTGCAGGTTACAGTCTTGATGGTGGGCAATCAGAACAGCACCTCCATCAGCATCTCCTGGGACCCCCCTCCTCCAGACCACCAGAACGGCATCATCCAGGAGTACAAGGCAGGTTACTGTGAGAAGATAGACTGGATGTAACCTGATGACTCTGGCTTACTGAGATGCCATCAGAATCAATATAATACTCTACCTGACGCCACTGTGACAGGACGCTCTATTCCTCTGTCCCTCTCCCTCTCTCTCTCCTCTCTCTCTCTCTCCCTCTCCCTCTCTCTCTCCTCTCTCCCTCTCCCTCTCCATCTCTCTCCTCCTCTCTCCCTCTCCCTCTCCCTCTCTCTCTCTCTCTCTCTCTCTCTCCCTCTCCCTCTCTCCCTCTCCCTCTCCTCTCCCTCTCCCTCTCCCTCTCCCTCTCCTCTCCCTCTCCCTCTCCCTCTCCCTTCCCTCTCCCTCTCCCTCTCCCTCTCCCTCTCCCTCTCCCTCTCCCTCTCCTCTCCTTCTCCCTCTCCCTCTCCCTCTCCCTCTCTCCCTCTCCCTCTCCCTCTCTCTCTCTCTCTCTCTCTCCCTCTCCCTCTCCCGCTCTCCCTCTCCCTCTCCCTCTCCCTCTCCCTCTCTTCAGATCTGGTGCCTAGGGAATGAGACACGCTTCCACGTGAATAAGACGGTGGATGCAGCCATCCGGTCGGTGGTTGTGGGGGGGCTTCAGGTGGGGGTGCTGTATCGGGTGGAGGTTGCCGCCAGCACCAGCGCAGGTGTGGGGGTCAAGAGTGAACCTCAGCCCATCGTCATCGGTAAGAGACAGGGAAGGGGAGGGGGTTAGCTAAAGGGAGATTTATAGTAGAATGATGTAGGAATGTAAAAGTGGTCTATTGATTACTCATCCATAATTACAGAAAAGCCCATTTCACTTTTGACAGATATCGTAAAAAATAAAAAAATAAATGAAACATTACTGCAATTAACATGGCCTCTAGGCAGTGAACACAAAATGCTCAATATTATCACTGATTGGGGCAAAAGTATTTACTATCAGAGAGTGTGTGACATGAATGATCAGTCAGACTGATTGTATTTAAACCATACCTCTGTTATTTTGATATGTAGCTGCCGGGCTGTGGTGTAGTTTTGTGTGATTTATGTGGACCAGGGGCAGATTGTCTGATTTCACCCATAACTGATGGCTTGGCCTGTAGCATACTCTTATTTCCCCAATGTCACTCCTATAATCCATCTCAGTTGTCCAAGCCAAAGATTGCACATATATTGTCATGTGTGCTCTTCTGAGAACCAATTCTTATTGCACTCCATGAAATAGTGTCAGGCAGACAAGTCAGAGTGAGCTTCGATTGGAAGATCGATCCGGAACAGGGTGTGTGCCTCTCATCTCACATGGTCTATTTTACTGAAGAAAATTAGAGTCTGAGCTAAGCAAACAGCAGGATCACCTGAGCTTTTAGGATTTCACCTCCCTCCCCTCTCTCTGTCTGCACACCCATGTTCTACTCTCTCAGTCAATATGTTAGCTGTAATTGACAAGACTTTGGTATTGCCTCTGTATCTTATCGTATCTACTGCTCTATACCTGGAGCCCAATCCTAACTACAAGTCTGTGCATAGAATTCACATTTTCCTGTTGAGGTCGAAGGCATATCTTGAGGTAGAATTGAGCTCTTAGTGAATATGTGGGGGGGACAACATGGTTTATTACAACATGGTTTATTACAAAATGGTTTATTACAACATGGTTTATTACAACATGGTTTATTACAACATGGTTTATTACAACATGGTTTATTACAACATGGTTTATTACAACATGGTTTATTACAACATGGTTTATTACAACATGGTTTATTACAATGCTGAATACTTTTTCCGCATTGTTTTTTAAACAATCAACCTGGCATACACACCCTCACACTGGTCCCTCCTGTCCCTCCTGTCCACTCCTGTCCCCTCTGCCCCCCCCCTGCCCCCCCTGTCCCCCCCTGTCCCCTCCTGTCCCCCCTGTCCCCCCCTGTCTCTCCTGTCCCTCCTGTCCCCCCTGTCCCTCCTGTCCCTCCTGTCCCCTCCTGTCCCCCCTGTCCCCCCCCTGTCCCTCCTGTCCCTCCTGTCCCCCTCCTGTCCCCCCTGTCCCCCCCCTGTCCCTCCTGTCCCTCCTGTCCCCCCTTGCCCCTCCTGTCCCCCCTGTCCCCTCCTGTCCCCCCTGTCCCTTCTCTCGCCCCTGTCCCCCCTGTCCCTCCTGTCCCCCCTGTCCCTCCTGTCCCCCCTTGCCCCTCCTGTCCCCCCTGTCCCTCCTGACCCCCCTTGCCCCCCCTGTCCCCCCTGTCCCTTCTGTCGCCCCTGTCCCCCCTGTCCCTCCTGTCCCCCCTTGCCCCTCCTGTCCCCCCTGTCGCCCCTGTCCCCCCTGTCCCTCCTGTCCCCCCTGTCCCTTCTGTCGCCCCTGTCCCCCCTGTCCCTCCTGTCCCCCCTGTTCCTTCTGTCCCCCCTTGCACCTCCTGTCCCCCCTGTCCCTCCTGTCCCCCCTGTCCCTCCTGTCCCTCCCACCCCAGGTAAGGACTTCCGTGACGTGATCATAAGTGGGAACAGGAACAACAGCATCACGGAGCAGATCACAGACGTGGTGAAGCAGCCAGCGTTCATAGCGGGGATCGGAGGGGCCTGCTGGGTTATCCTCATGGGCTTCAGTATCTGGCTGTACTGGAGGAGGAAGAAGAGGAAGGGGCTCAGCAACTACGCAGGTTAGACCAGCAGGCTGGAGAGTACACACAGCAACTACGCAGGTTAGACAGGCAGACTGGAGAGTGCACACAGCAACTATGCAGGTTAGACAGGCAGACTGGAGAGTACACACAGCAACTACGCAGGTTAGACAGGCAGACTGGAGAGTACACACAGCAACTACGCAGGTTAGACCAGCAGGCTGGAGAGTACACACAGCAACTACGCAGGTTAGACAGGCAGACTGGAGAGTACACACAGCAACTACGCAGGTTAGACCAGCAGGCTGGAGAGTGCACACAGCAACTACGCAGGTTAGACAGGCAGACTGGAGAGTGCACACAGCAACTACGCAGGTTAGACAGGCAGACTGGAGAGTACACACAGCAACTATGCAGGTTAGACAGGCAGACTGGAGAGTACACACAGCAACTACGCAGGTTAGACAGGCAGACTGGAGAGTGCACACAGCAACTACGCAGGTTAGACAGGCAGACTGGAGAGTACACACAGCAACTATGCAGGTTAGACAGGCAGACTGGAGAGTGCACACAGCAACTACGCAGGTTAGACAGGCAGACTGGAGAGTGCACACAGCAACTACGCAGGTTAGACAGGCAGACTGGAGAGTGCACACAGCAACTACGCAGGTTAGACAGGCAGACTGGAGAGTACACACAGCAACTACGCAGGTTAGACAGGCAGACTGTAGAGTGCACACAGCAACTACGCAGGTTAGACAGGCAGACTGGAGAGTACACACAGCAACTATGCAGGTTAGACAGGCAGACTGGAGAGTACACACAGCAACTACGCAGGTTAGACAGGCAGACTGGAGAGTACACACAGCAACTACGCAGGTTAGACAGGCAGACTGGAGAGTGCACACAGCAACTACGCAGGTTAGACAGGCAGACTGGAGAGTACACACAGCAACTACGCAGGTTAGACAGGCAGACTGTAGAGTGCACACAGCAACTACGCAGGTTAGACAGGCAGACTGGAGAGTACACACAGCAACTATGCAGGTTAGACAGGCAGACTGGAGAGTGCACACAGACACCAATTCTGCACTCAACATACAAACTGTACTGAACTTGCGCAAATACACACCCTACCTCTGGGAGCATGTTTTCTTGCCACCAATGCAGAATACTCAACAAACTTCCTCATTAGCATCACTATGCTTAAAATACTTATTTATTGACTCTATTGTGAGGGGATATTTCTATTGTCTGAGATGGTGAGGCTCAGATGGAATATCTTGAAGCAGAGCAGAGTCTTGGCGCGAATCAAGTTGTGATGTTTGACACATCCTCCCACGGTGTTGATACTAGCCTAGGGTGGCATGGCCTGAGTGGGTCGCTGGTATAACTGACTCTGCTGGTCTGGCCGGTCACTCAGGACTGAGCCATGCTGGAGCTGGACCCAGTCCATCCATCCTCCTACACACCGACCCTGACATTTCAGACTGAGTGTGGGTGCTCGACCCCAGTCAGGACAGTCAACCACCATGGACAGCCTTCCTCTGCCAGCCTATTTAATTAGAGAGTGGGAAGTAGATGGCACATTAGCAATGCATGTAATGTTATTCAACAATGGCTTTAGGACTTTAAATCAACAGTACAAGAAAAATAGTTCTCTCTCTCTCTCAATAGTCTCTATTTTTTCTTCTTTCACATCTCTAATTTAATTCCTTCAGCAATTTGACTTTAGAACCTGAACAGTTTCATGATGTTGCCACAGTCAGTCAAATGGCTGTAACCTGTTCTTCATTTCTGTTTGTTACATTTTGTGTATGTTGTGTTATCTTTTTGGTGCTGTCTCTACATCTCTGTGGCTTCTGAGCTGCTTTTTGGGTCATGTTGATGGGCCCCCGCCTCTGCCCCCCTTTGGCCTCCCTCTCCCCCAGCCCCAGTGTGCAGAGCTCCCCCCAATGCACTGCTTACAGCACCTCTGCAGGTTTTTAACACACTACTTTTCTGTCTTCTTGTTTTGCAGTTCAGTCCTTCACCTTCACCCCTGCAGGTACTGTTCATTTGTCCGCCCCCCCCCCCCCCCCCCCCCTCCTCACCTCCTGCCACAGGTCCCTCAACTCTCCTCTCCTCTCCTGCCTACATTATATACTGTATGTTTGACAGACTCCAGGCCTTGCCCAAAACAAATCAAATCCCTACCTTGAGGTGACAAAACCCCATATTTCACACCTGTTTTCCCACTGGAAGAGATTGATTGAAATAGCTCCTGCCTAAATTCAAACTTTGAAAATGTTCTGGATTTTTAATTGGGCAGGGCCTGAGCACTGCAAACAACTGTCCCTATCCCAGCTGAGTCATCAGCCTGGTTGTCATACTGTACTGTGTTGCTGTGTGTCTATGTATGGGTGTTTTGACCCTCAATGTTTCAATGAACATCCGTCTGTCTGGTATCTCTGTTGCGTCTCTCTATTCCTCCTTAAGATGCTTGACTCCCCTCTTGATGTTCCTGTGAGATGTATGCATTGGGCTTGTAGGGGTCCTTCTCATTCTACAGGTGTTGGTGTTGATTGGTAGTTATATGTGATTATGTTCCCCCTCTGAAATATCCTCAATGGCTACTTATTTGTATTTTTGATGGTAGTTTTCTTTATCCCTCTTCCTAGTGTTAAGTTGCTCCCCTACTCTATATGTCCTGGACTAATATGTTAATTGCAGTTAGTTTGATAACTGTAACAATGTTATCCCTATATTGTAAAGCATTCACAGTACATGCTCTCCCAAAGTGGACATGACTGGAACCAATGTTGAGCAATCAAGGAATCAGTCTCGGTCTCTCGATGGAATAATCTGTAAATACAGGAGAGAAAAGCCTCTGTCTGCTCAGTGTACTCTCCTGGAGAAAGAGAGGGATGGGATGGAGAATGGAGGAGAACATAGTCCATTACAGATTAAATGAGTCCCTCAGACTGGGGTTCCTCTCTACTGGTCCAGTACCAGCAGTGTGACTGAGATAAAGCCTGTGCAGGGAGGCTGGCTGGGGGTCCTGGCTGTAGTCTTGCCACTCCAGTCAACACATCCTCTCTGTGATACACCCCCTGCTATAAGGACACAAGGCGAGACCCAAATGCAGACACAGGAAGCAGATGGTTGAGCTCCGATATGTATTAATCCAAGGGGTAGGCAAGAGGTAGGTCTAGGGACAGGTGAGAGTCCAAAACAGTACCAGACGAAGGGCAGTCTCGAGGTCTGGCCAGGCAAGGGGTTCAGTAACCAGATCCGAGTCCAAAACAGTACCAGACGAAGGGCCGTCTCGAGGTCTGGCCAGGCAAGGGGTTCAGTAACCAGATCCGAGTCCAAAACAGTACCAGACGAAGGGCAGTCTCGAGGTCTGGCCAGGCAAGGGGTTCAGTAACCAGATCCGAGTCCAAAACAGTACCAGACGAAGGGCAGTCTCGAGGTCTGGCCAGGCAAGGGGTTCAGTAACCAGATCCGAGTCCAAAACAGTACCAGACGAAGGGCAGTCTCGAGGTTAGGCCAGGCAGGGGTTCAGTAACCAGATCCGAGTCCAAACAGTACCAGACGAAGGGCCGTCTCGAGGTCTGGCCAGGCAAGGGGTTCAGTAACCAGATCCCAGTCCAAAACAGTACCAGACGAAGGGCAGTCTCGAGGTTAGGCCAGGCAGGGGTTCAGTAACCAGATCCGAGTCCAAACAGTACCAGACGAAGGGCCGTCTCGAGGTCTGGCCAGGCAAGGGGTTCAGTAACCAGATCCCAGTCCAAAACAGTACCAGACGAAGGGCAGTCTCGAGGTCTGGCCAGGCAAGGGGTTCAGTAACCAGATCCGAGTCCAAAACAGTACCAGACGAAGGGCAGTCTCGAGGTCTGGCCAGGCAAGGGGTTCAGTAACCAGACCCCAGTCCAAAACAGTACCAGACAAAGGGCAGTCTCGAGGTCTGGCCAGGCAAGGGGTTCAGTAACCAGATCCGAGTCCAAACAGTACCAGACGAAGGGCCGTCTCGAGGTCTGGCCAGGCAAGGGGTTCAGTAACCAGATCCCAGTCCAAAACAGTACCAGACGAAGGGCAGTCTCGAGGTCTGGCCAGGCAAGGGGTTCAGTAACCAGAACAGAGTCCAAACAGTACAAAAGGATAGGCAAGCTTGAAGACAGAACAGGTAGAATGGTCAGGCAGGTGGGTTGGGAGTCAGAACAGGTAGAATGGTCAGGCAGGTGGGTTGGGAGTCAGAACAGGTAGAATGGTCAGGCAGGTGGGTTGGGAGTCAGAAAAGGTAGAATGGTCAGGCAGGTGGGTTGGGAGTCAGAACAGGTAGAATGGTCAGGCAGGTGGGTTGGGAGTCAGAACAGGTAGAATGGTCAGGCAGGTGGGTTGGGAGTCAGAACAGGTAGAATGGTCAGGCAGGTGGGTTGGGAGTCAGAACAGGTAGAATGGTCAGGCAGGTGGGTTCGGAGTCAGAACATGTAGAATGGTCAGGCAGGTGGGTTCGGAGTCAGGACAGGCAAGGGTCGAAACCAGGAGGGCTAGAACCAAAAGGAAAAATGCTGATTGACTTGGCAAACAAGACAAACTGGTATAGAGAAACACAGGGATAACTACACCGGGGATAATAAGCGACACCTGGAGGGGGTGGAGACAATCACAAGGACAGGTGAAACAGATCAGGGTGTGACACCTGCTTCTCACCCCGATCTCCCTATTCTCACCTGGTGCTCTGGCCGCTGGGAGATAAGTGATCCACTCAAACATACTAGTGAAACTGAAGAGTGTATGTGTGTGTGTATTAGATTGTAAGCACACTGCACTGAGGCTAGAGGATCAGGGTGGTGTCCACTGGAAGGTGACATTTGAGTCAAGGACTAAAAGGGACGAATAGGACTGGTTTAGATAGATTTAATATGAAAACAATGGTGGTTGTATTTTAGTGGTGTGTCATTTTAGTGTGTTCGCTAGCTAGGAGCTAGGAGATGAGGTGATGCCCACACAGTTTCCTCCCGTCTGTCTCCTACAGTAAAGCAGTCATACAGGAGAGTAAATCACGGGTTTGTGGAGGCACGCGGCCAGCAGGGGAGAAGATTTGATGGAATTTGTATATGCTGATTATGTCCTCCCCCCTTTAATGGTTATTAAAGGGGATTAATCTGTATTCATATTGGAGAAAGTGCTTATCTGGGCACAGCCACGTCAGGCTGGCTAACATTAAAGTCCTCCACAGCAGAGCAGAAATGTGTCTGAGCACAGATATGGACATCAGAGGCCTCCCCACGGCAGAGCACAGTATCAGCCTCCGTATTCCCTTCTCCCTCCTCTTCTTCTTCTCCTAGTAAATGGAGAGAGAGAGAAAGAGAATCGTTTATTGGTAGTGGAACAAAGAGAAGTAGCTATAGAGTAGTTGTCAAAGCTGAATGCAAATAAACCAGTGTGGTATGACTGAAGAACAGTAAATGTTTAAGAAGGGAGTTCTTATTTTAATCATTATCCTGTGTTGTGGTTTGTTTTACTCTCATACTGCAACATGCTCATGTACCGTTCAAGAATGATCATGGTAAAGATGTTTTGGTTGGTTGAATCTATAGTGGTTGATGACACAGTGGAGAGGTTATCCTACCAGCAGCCCCTTTCTGTGTCACACCCAAGCCACTTCCTTCATTTAGAAAACCCCATCTCCTCTCCTCCTTTCTTCTTGTTTTCTTTGAGGACTTTATTTAGCCCGTGCCTGGGCTTGTCGGGAAATAAACCTGAGTGAGGGAGAGGAGAGAAGAAATGTTCAGCCCTCCTCCTCCCTTTAATCTCCATCTAGACAACAAATGAGCCAAAATACTATCAGCTCCTCAACTCAAGCAGGGTTCTCTTTTGTCCTTCCCCCCTGTCATCTGCACAGGGTGATTTCCAAAACTCTGGGCTTCTTTACCTCTTTTCTTCCTATTTCCTGTGATCCATTGAAGTTTTACATTCTCAGTCTTCTGATGTATTCTTGTCATCATCCGTGTTGAGCAGAGATGAAACGGTCTCTTACTCTGAGCTGCTAAAGTTTTACTAGCTGCTGACAAAGACCCGTATTTATTATCTATAGATCACTGTAATGGAACAGGCCACATCATGGCTTCTGAGAGTCATGCTAGTCAGAGTACCCTGCTACTAGAGGGATCTGTAACTCACTCCCATCCAGCCCCCACACATCTAATTCTACCTGACTAATGAGCCCTCTGCCTTTTCTAATCATTTTGTTTTTCTAATCACAAATCCGATAATAACTCAAACCAACATTTTTTTAAATCAAATTAGTTTCTGCTCTGATCAAGCATCTTGTCCTTGGGAGAAATACACTACGTGTCACTTTATGCAAACAAATGCAATCTGCTATCTTATTCACAGCATCTTTTTCAAATTTCCATGATAAGAATGGACACTGTGAGGCCTCTGCATTCCGTAGTGAAGCCATCAATATCCAGCCAGCTGCAGAAGACATTGGGAGGACACATGAGTATGGGGTGTAGTGGTCTGATCGTTCACAAGGAGAATTCCTTATAATGATTGGGTGCTAAAATCATCAGTACCCTCTCTGTTCAACTGGTATTAGTGTTGGTAATACAGCCTTCATGTGGTCATCAATGTCATTGAAACTATGTGAAAACTCAACGTATTGCTTTGTCTTTTCTCTCGTCCTTTTTATGTCTTGGCACCCCCTCTTTCCTCTCCTCCGCTCTGACCCCAGTGACGTTCCAGCGTGTTGACGGAGGTCTGATGAGCAATGGAAGGTGAGTGTTGTTCCCGTCAGTGTTCCATCAGGGACAGAGAGCCCTTCTCTCCACACGCAGAGCCGAACAACTCCACACCTATCATCAGTCTGCCAATTAAAACCCACAACATACACAACACATCACCTCTATTCTGAAGGGCTTTCAAACCAACTCCCTAACACCCAGCAACCCAGTCAAACATTATGCTATAACATAATGCTATAACATTAGACTATAACATTATGCTATAACATTAGGCTATTCATCTCATTTTCAACAGAAATCTGGGCAGGGTCTGTTTTGGTTTTATTGTGGGGGTCTTCCGGTTAAGCACTTCAGGCCAATAATTCGCAGCTAGCTAGCTAACTCACTTGCTATCGCTTCTCACAACTGCCTAAACATGGATTCATACAAAACTGGCCTTTTTTGTTTGGTAAAGGGATGCCAAAATAACTGGCATGAACGGAGGCTGTTCATGGAGCAGGAGTGTTTTGGCCACCTGACTTTTGTGAGGAGCGAGTGCAGTTGTGAGGCGCCTTTTGATTTGCACCCACCTCTAAGGACGATGGGTCTCTTCGGATTTGGCTCAAAGCATTGAACTTGAAGAAACTACCAAACCGGCTCTGTGTGTTCCAGTGGCTGTCAGTGCCATTTAAGATGAGGGAGGACTATTTATTTTTTCATGAGCATGGCCTTATTTACTATTTTAGCAATATTGGATGGCTCTTATTCATAGTCAATTGACCCAGATCAATGTAACAGCAATAGGTTTAGGCTACTACATGATACTCTAATTTTCCCTATACACATTGCTACAACCTAGCCTATGAATTAAAGTTTACAATGTAGATGCACACAGGTTGAGAGACAAATTCAAGGTGACAGACAGTGACACATGAACAGACAGTGACATTCAATACCACCTTGCAGACTCTAGCCTGCATCTAGCTGCTATAGGGTGTAATCATTAGACCAACTGTTGCAAACAAGATTTTATATTTGACAAATGCAGGTACGTTTATCCCATGTATTGTTCCATATGCTTCCATTTAAGAAACATTTTCAACAGACTTGGCAGTATGAATACACCTCTGATCATGCATAAACACAGTTCACTTTCATAGCAGCCACGTGGTATTTCTTCTCGACATCTCTCCTCCTCTCACCTCTTCCCTTTGCTTGTGGACATCAATGCACAACACATCAGCTGTATGTGACCAGGTAAAAAAAAACTTTCCAAGCCGAACCGCTACACACAGCCTACATCGTTTTCACCATATTTTTTACAAGTCAGTTAAGGCAAGTCAGTTAAGAACACATTATTATTTTCAATGATGGCCTAGGAACATTGGGTTAACTGCCTGTTCAGGGGCAGAACGACAGATTTGTACCTTGTCAGCTCGGGGGTTTGAACTTGCAACCTTCCGGTTACTAGTCCAACGCTCTAACCACTAGGCTACCCTGATAGCTGACTGGGGGGGCAGGTACCCTAGTGGGGCGGCAGTTACCCTAGTGGGGTGACAGGTAGCCTAGTGGGGCGGCAGGTACCCTAGTGGGGCGGCAGGTACCCTAGTGGGGCGGCAGGTAGCCTAGTGGGGTGGCAGGTACCCTAGTGGGGCGGCAGGTAGCCTAGTGGGGTGGCAGGTACCCTAGTGGAGCGGCAGGTAGCCTAGTGGTTAGAGCGTTGGGCCAGTAACCAAAAGGTTGCTGGATTGAATCCCCGAGCTGATAAGGTAAAAATATGTTGTTCTGCCAATGAACAAGGCAGTTAACCCATTGTTCCCCGGTAGGCCATCATTGTAAACTGACTTGCCTAGTTAAAAAAAGGTTAAATATATTTTTTTTATGAATAACGTGTTGGTAAACCTGCTACAATCATGCAGTAATGTTACAGTGTACAGTCAGTAAGCAGTTACACCGGCGGGCCACGGTGGCAATAAATTATAATCGAATACCGAAAGCTTACCTTGACTTGGAAGAGTTCCAGTGTTGTGTTGGAAAGGCATAGCCAGCTGGTTAACATAGCATCGCTCTGAGCAGGGTGTTTCAGTAGGCTGAACTAGCTAACTGCATTTGTGTGAAACTGAAAGTGGAAAAAATTACACTCTCTCTTTCTTCTCCTTCATTTTGGAAGAAATGTATTTGTTCAACTAGTGTCTTTCTCTCTCTTTGAGTCAACCACTCACCACATTTTATACACTGCTGTGCTAGCCAGCTGTAGCTTATGCTTTCAGTGCTAGATTAACATTCAGGTGAGAAAAATATCATCCAGGTAGGGCAGTCATATGAGAAACTCGTCATCATGCAAGTGGTCAGACAAGTGAAAATTATGGTCAGTAAAGAAAACTTTAAGCTCGTCTCTATTAAAAAAAACGCATCAATACTTTGACCCTTGATAACCAGCGCACTTCTTTATGTTGTAAAATTATTACATGGTTACTGCCCATATCATTGCATAGTGCAGAAAATACACGAGAGTTCAGGGGCCTTGCTTTAGCAAAGTTAACCATTTTCATTGTAGTGTACAAAACGTGTTTCAAGCTGTCAGGCATTCCCTTGGCAGCAAGAGCCTCTTGGTGGATGCTGCAGTGTTACCCAAATGGCGTCAGGAGCAACTGCTTGCACGTGCGTTACCACTCTACCATGTCTCCCTGTCTTGGCTTTTGTGCCATCAGTACAGATACCAACTCATCTTGACCAACAAACTCTATTTGATGTCACAAAGCTGTCCAGTACTTTAAAAATATAATTTCCTGCTTTCCTGGTTTCCAGTGGTTTGCGGAAGAGGATGTCTTCCATAATTGACCCATCTTTAACATAATGGGCATATACCAGGAGCTGTGCCATGCCCCCCACGTCTGTTGACTCATCCAGCTGCAACACATATACAGTGCCTTGCGAAAGTATTCGGCCCCCTTGAACTTTGCGACCTTTTGCCACATTTCAGGCTTCAAACATAAAGATATAAAACTGTATTTTTTTGTGAAGAATCAACAACAAGTGGGACACAATCATGAAGTGGAAAGACATTTATTGGATATTTCAAACTTTTTTAACAAGTCAAAAACTGAAAAATTGGGCGTGCAAAATTATTCAGCCCCTTTACTTTCAGTGCAGCAAACTCTCTCCAGAAGTTCAGTGAGGATCTCTGAATGATCCAATGTTGACCTAAATGACTAATGATGATAAATACAATCCAGCTGTGTGTAATCAAGTCTCCGTATAAATGCACCTGCACTGTGATAGTCTCAGAGGTCCGTTAAAAGCGCAGAGAGCATCATGAAGAACAAGGAACACACCAGGCAGGTCCTAGATACTGTTGTGAAGAAGTTTAAAGCCGGATTTGGATACAAAAAGATTTCCCAAGCTTTAAACATCCCAAGGAGCACTGTGCAAGCGATTATATTGAAATGGAAGGAGTATCAGACCACTGTATATCTACCAAGACCTGGCCATCCCTCTAAACTTTCAGCTCATACAAGGAGAAGACTGATCAGAGATGCAGCCAAGAGGCCCATGATCACTCTGGATGAACTGCAGAGATCTACAGCTGAGGTGGGAGACTCTGTCCATAGGACAACAATCAGTCGTATATTGCACAAATCTGGCCTTTATGGAAGAGTGGCAAGAAGAAAGCCATTTCTTAAAGATATCCATAAAAAGTGTCGTTTAAAGTTTGCCACAAGCCACCTGGGAGACACACCAAACATGTGGAAGAAGGTGCTCTGGTCATGGTTTGGGCCTGCTTTTCTTCAGCAGGGACAGGGAAGATGGTTAAAATTGATGGGAAGATGGACGGAGCCAAATACAGGACCATTCTGGAAGAAAACCTGATGGAGTCTGCAAAAGACCTGAGACTTGGACGGAGATTTGTCTTCCAACAAGACAATGATCCAAAACATAAAGCAAAATCTACAATGGAATTGTTCAAAAATAAACATAACCAGGTGTTAGAATGGCCAAGTCAAAGTCCAGACCTGAATCCAATCGAGAATCTGTGGAAAGAACTGAAAACTGCTGTTCACAAATGCTCTCCATCCAACCTCACTGAGCTCGAGCTGTTTTGCAAGGAGGAATGGGAAAAAATGTCAGTCTCTCGATGTGCAAAACTGATAGAGACATACCCCAAGCGACTTACAGCTGTAATCGCAGCAAAAGGTGGCGCTATAAAGTATTAACTTAAGGGGGCTGAATAATTTTGCACGCCCAATTTTTCAGTTTTTGATTTGTTAAAAAAGTTTGAAATATCCAATAAATGTCGTTCCACTTCATGATTGTGTCCCACTTGTTGTTGATTCTTCACAAAAAAATACATTTCTATATCTTTATGTTTGAAGCCTGAAATGTGGCAAAAGTTCGCAAAGTTCAAGGGGGCCGAATACTTTCGCAAGGCACTGTAATTCACTGGTTTGTATGCAAAGCAGTAATTGTTTCAAAACATCTCCTGCCATGTCACTGATGCAAATCAAATCAAATCAAATTTTATTTGTCACATACACATGGTTAGCAGATGTTAATCCGAGTGTAGCGAAATGCTTGTGCTTCTAGTTCCGACAATGCAGTAATAACCAACAAGTAATCTAACTAACAATTCCAAAACTACTGTCTTATACACAGTGTAAGGGGATAAAGAATATGTACATAAGGATATATGAATGAGTGATGGTACAGAGCAGCATAGGCAAGATACAGTAGATGGTATCGAGTACAGTATATACATATGAGATGAGTATGTAAACAAAGTGGCATAGTTAAAGTGGCTAGTGATACATGTATTACATAAGGATGCAGTCGATGATATAGAGTACAGTATATTCGTATGCATATGAGATGAATAATGTAGGGTAAGTAACATTATATAAGGTAGCATTGTTTAAAGTGGCTAGTGATATATTTACATCATTTCCCATCAATTCCCATTATTAAAGTGGCTGGAGTTGAGTCAGTGTCAGTGTCACTGCATGGTTCATCGTGACACTGTGTTGTTTGATGAAGATATTGTCTGTATAGGTTTCACATTTCACATTCTTAAAATAAAGTGGTGATCCTAACTGACCTAAAGCAGATTTTTACTAGGATTAAATGATAGGAATTGTGAAAAACTGAGTTGAAATGTATTTGGCTAAGGTGTGTGTAAACGTTCGACTTCAACTGTATATATAGTTTCCTATTTAATCTGAATAATTTTAATGTTCATACATTTTAAATATACTGTAGCTTTGCCTGTTCCTGATAATTACAGTCATCCAATCGGTGCTGTTATCATGCCTTCTTCAATCTATTTAAACATTTAAAAAATCAACATCAAAATGTCTCTTGCAGACCAAGAGGGAAGACTGTTTATCAAGTGCCACACTGAAAATCAAACCCAGAATCAAACTGAAAACACATTTGAAACCCTTAGACATGTCTCCTCATCCTTCATTTCAAAAGAAAATGTCAAGTAAGTGGAATTTCATAGTGTTTTCATTAACACCATAATTTGCCAAGTGCAAGATGAGTTATGGTATGCTTAGGTAAGTTCATGAAGTGCCATATGAAAATTAAGAGCCATACAAGGTACAATTAAAATATTAATACATCAGGAGGAGTTATCTGTAGGCATTAGATAAACATGTATAAAGAGAGCTGTAAAGAGAGCATGTATAAAGAGAGCTGTACAAGGCAAGACAAAAAAAAACTATTTCAAAACACAAGTTATTAGGCCCGAGCCTTGATACCACATAGATGAACATATTTGGAGCACAGAGTTAGTCTACCTGACTGGAACTCGTCTACTATCCTTGGCAGCATATGTGTGAAATAAAATGCCTTCAGTTTAGGGATAACATCAGCACAGAACTTCACATCAAAAGTCACATCAATAACAACCTGCTCGGATGGACCCTAGATCAGCAGTTTGCATCTCTCCAGTCCTGTGCAGAGCATGCCCATTTGCATCTGCATGTAGTACCCACGGGTTCCATTAGGTTTCCGCTGAGGAACCCCATCCGCCAGCTTCACATCAGTGAGTTTGCCAGAGAACACTTCAGTCAGAGACTCACACTTCTTACTCAGAACAGGACATTTGATTTCTAGAAGTTCTTGAGAGTTTAACACTCCGTCTGGGCTTGCAGAAAGACATGTCTCCTTGACACTCACTACTGTGCCTCTACTCTCCAGCCATGTGTAGGCCACCTGCTCATTCTCCTTGCCATATGTGGTTGCTGAGTTCCCATGGAACTGGGGGGAGAAATGCTCACGCACAAAGTTGTCGGGACATGTTGAGATGCGCACAGGAACCTTCTTTGCTGAGCTAGCAGTGGTGGGAAGTTTACGAGCGTCATACCACGATTGGGAGGCACTCTGTGGATTAGTGAAGTCCTCCAAGCTGGCTCATTTATACTACAGCTTAACATAAATGTCATAAAATGACAAGCGTTTCTGACACTGCATGGTTCATGCCGTGTTCAACATGAGGCTGATGTAGCTGTGATGCTGCGGCTGGAACTTGATGACTGTTTGGTTTAGCTTTGATGTACTTGTACAGAAAGCTCCCTACTCGATCCTTGGCCCTTTCCAAACTTGGCCCCTTCTTCTTAAGTGCATTGTGGGAGTGGTACGCAGGATTTGGATGTAGAGATGGAGATGTGGCCGGGGTGCTGTCAGAGAACTCTTCACTTTGTTTGTGATGTTTGAAACAGATCTCGCTCAACCTTTTTGGAGATAAATTCCGCTGTGTCGCAGAGTTCCATTGGCAATGTTAATCTGTACAGAACACCCCTGTCAATCCTCCATACACAGCATTCTGCACCACCAACAAAACACTACTGTTAGAATAGTCAATTACAGTACAGCACACTAGTTTACATGGTATTCACAGTTTACTATTTTACACAGTTCCCTTTTAACTAGTAGGTTTAGGTTGTGTTGGTCATTTCCTATTTGATTGTAAAACTCACCATGATTCTGTACCAGAGCTTCCCTCTGTTCCAATATGAGTTCAACGGCATCCAGATGACAAACGCGTTGTACGCCGAGATGTCCAAGATCTTGAAGAATATCACAAGTGGCCAGCGAAGGATTCTTCTTTGCCAGCTGTAGCCAGTCAACAGCTTGTCTAAGTCATCACAGGCAGCCCAGATCTTGATTCCATATTTGGTGGGTTTAGACGGTATGTACTGCCTGAAGGGGCAATTCAAAATAAGACTTTATGTCCTGCACATGAGTAACCGCTGCACCCCACACAGCCTGCTCGGCCCTGGTTGAGTAACCGCTGCATCCCACACAGCCTGCTCGGCCCTGGTTGAGTAACCGCTGCACCCCACACAGCCTGCTCGGCCCTGGTTGAGTAACCGCTGCACCCCACACAGCCTGCTCGGCCCTGGTTGAGTAACCGCTGCACCCCACACAGCCTGCTCGGCCCTGGTTGAGTAACCGCTGCAACCCACAACACAGCCTGCTCGGCCCTGGTTGAGTAACCGCTGCACCCCACACAGCCTGCTCGGCCCTGGTTGAGTAACCGCTGCACCCCACACAGCCTGCTCGGCCCTGGTTGAGTAACCACTGCACCCCACACAGCCTGCTCGGCCCTGGTTGAGTAACCGCTGCACCCCACACAGCCTGCTCGGCCCTGGTTGAGTAACCACTGCACCCCACACAGCCTGCTCGGCCCTGGTCGCATCCTTATCACATTGGCAGCCATGCGGCATGGCTCATTCCTTGGGCAAGAAAACCATTCAATTTCACAATTTTTGGACATCTATATTTCTCCTCCTGCAGGCTGCTGATGAGCTGGTTGCTAAAGGGCCGGTCCTGGGGCTGGCTGAGGGTCAATCTCATCCTCTTCTTCCAACTCAATGTCAGACTCTGAATTGACAGAGACATGATCCTCATCTTCTAAAGTGGAAGACGCTCCTTCAACACTAGCTTCTCTCTCTGCAAAAATGATTTCTAAGGCCCTCTGAGCAGAGATTATTTTTGTGGTGTTCGGGTCCACTGTAATATAAATGTGTAGGGGGGTGCATAGTGGGCACTCAATGAAAATGTGTTATTTTATATGTTCTTCGCAGAAAATGAGCCAAGGCCAATGAATCTCAGGTTGAAAAAATAATTCCTTTTATCATGTTAATTTTAGTAAACATAGAAAATTGGTCCCACAGACCCGAACACCACACAAGTGTTAAATAAGGTGAATGAGATGAGACTATAACATTAGGCTATCTCAATGGTATTATTATCAACAACCTGCATCTAAAGCTGTGCTGTCCTCTATCCTGGGCTTTACACATCTTCACTATAGTGCCCTTGGCTCATCTTCATAAAATATGCATTATGTCTTCACTGCACTGAGCAAGCCTGCTCTAACGCTGATAGATGACTGATGGATCTATAGATAACTGATAGGCCCTACCTGCGTGTTTACGTCGCACACAGACCTGTGTGCAAACATACATTCCTAACACTTCTCCGTTCACACATCAATAGACAGACTCATAAATCTCCTCAACAGAATTAGCAGAAACAATTTAAGCAGAGAGTGCTTTTATTTTATCATTTATCTTCCCCTGCCGGCAACCCAGAAGCCCCCTGGAGTGATAAATTTGCCTGTCACTTTGCCAAGGCGACTGGGATCCGAGCACATGTAATAATGTACAAATAATTACCCAGGGGAGAGGTGTGGAGGTACCTCTGCTGCACCCCACACAGCCTGCTCGCCCTGTGTGTGTGTGTGTGGGGGGGGGGGGGGGGGGGGGGGGGGGGTTACAGAGAGTGGGGCCATCTCAATGACACCAGTTACTGAGCCTTTCAGGAGGCTCCCCAGAGAAGCCAGGGCTTCTGTCTCTCTACTGATCTATCACAACTGAGTAAATAGGTAAATCCACACAGAGCTCACACACTTCGTCTGAGATTCTAAACTAGAATCACACTCAGTCTGTTTGTCTGAGTGTGTTTTTCCAGTATTTAGTCTACTTTGTGTATCTGTATGTGAGTTAGTTTTTCTGTTTGTGTGTATATTGTCTGTGTGTTTATGTGTGTGCCTGTGTTTGTGTGTGTGTGTGTATAGTGTGTGTATAGTGTGTGTATAGTGTGTGTATAGTGTATAGTGTGTGTATAGTATGTGGATAGTGTGTGTAGTGTGTGTAGTGTGTATAGTGTGGATAGAGTGTATAGTGTGTATAGTGTGTATAGTGTGTATAGTGTGTATAGTGTGTATAGTGTGTATAGTGTGTATAGTATGTATAGTGTGTATAGTGTGTATAGTATGTATAGTGTGTATAGTGTGTATAGTGTGTATAGTGTGTATAGTGTGTATAGTGTGTATAGTGTGTATAGTGTGTATAGTATGTATAGTGTGTATAGTATGTATAGTGTGTATAGTGTGTATAGAGTGTATTTCTGCGAGAGCCGCCAAGCACTCAAAGAATTAACCACCACTTGCCATGTCTTTTCTCATCTATTTTAGGCTGTAGTGTTTTTCCTTTAATTTTCCACATAAGTGGTTCTGATTCTCACCCCGGCGGATGGGATTGGAGGGGTCTGTATCTGTGGCACTATATTTGCTATAGCTTAAGTCAGTGGGGGAGACATTTTAACACAGCACCAGAGTGGTAGGACATAGTAGGGGAGACATTTTAACACAGCACCAGAGTGGTAGGACATAGTGGGGGAGACATTTTAACACAGCACCAGAGTGGTAGGACATAGTAGGGGAGACATTTTAACACAGCACCAGAGTGGTAGGACATAGTAGGGGAGACATTTTAACACAGCACCAGAGTGGTAGGACATAGTGGGGGAGACATTTTAACACAGCACCAGAGTGGTAGGACATAGTAGGGGAGACATTTTAACACAGCACCAGAGTGGTAGGACATAGTAGGGGAGACATTTCTACACAGCACCAGAGTGGTAGGACATAGTGGGGGAGACATTTCTACACAGCACCAGAGTGGTAGGACATAGTGGGGGAGACATTTCTACACAGCACCAGAGTGGTAGGACATAGTAGGGGAGACATTTCTACACAGCACCAGAGTGGTAGGACATAGTAGGGGAGACATTTCTACACAGCACCAGATTGGTAGGACATAGTAGGGGAGACATTTCAACACAGCACCAGATTGGTAGGATGCACTAAGTCGGGAGCTAGCTCTGCTTCTACAGTAGCAGAAAGCCTTGATCCTGGTCACTGTGGTCACATCAAAGCCCTGATCCTGGTCACTGTGTTCACATCAAAGCCCTAATCCTGGTCACTGTGGTAACATCAAAGCCCTAATCCTGGTCACTGTGGTCACATCAAAGCCCTGATCCTGGTCACTGTGGTCACATCAAAGCCCTGATCCTGGTCACTCTGGTCACATCAAAGCCCTGATCCTGGTCCCTGTGGTCACATCAAAGACCTGATCCTGGTCTCTGTGGTCACATCAAAGCCCTGATCCTGGTCACTCTGGTCACATCAAAGCCCTGATCCTGGTCCCTGTGGTCACATCAAAGACCTGATCCTGGTCCCTGTGGTCACATCAAAGCCCAGATGTTGCAGCTTCCCCATCTGTCCCTGCAGAGTGAGAGTGACCCGCCCAGTATCACAGTGAAATGTGTTCATTTGTTGCCTGGGATGTTTATTGCATTAATTAGACAATAGCAAATGGAGTCACGTCTGTTCCTAGCTCCTCATTGGCTGCTGCCAAATTGTCCTGACTGAACAAATCACTTAATCGATCACAGAATAAATGATTCATGGAAGATGAATAGGCTGCAGATTGGTAGACCTGGATGGCTTGACTTTGGTTGCTCATGTGAAATTGATAAAAGGCGATAAGGACCCATTCCTTCTCACCCTGTCACTAGAGAGATGCTAATTAGTAGCTAGTAATAACTATCTCAGCGCTGATCAATATTTTAGCCAGAGCAGATTCTGAGCTATAGAGAATGGACTAAGCACTGCTGCCAATGGGTTCTGCCAACACTGTTGCTATGGAGATTCCTTTACATCACAGGACTCAGGAGCTAAGTGACAGAATCCTCTATGAACGGAAATCTCAAATGGAAATACATGTTTCAACATGCCTTAAGTGTAATTTCATGTGCAGGCTTTTAGTGGGGGTAGTATTGAGCAGTAGGCATGGGGAGCGTGAACACATCTTATTTATGTAGTTGTATTGGGATTAATATCTCTGGTCTGGCTTGTTTATGGCTCGTCGCGCGTCAGGCATCCTGGGTGGTTACTCAGGTTTGCTACCTTTCACAACAAACAGCCAAATAGTCTGACAGGAAAATAGCACAAATTCAAACCATTTCTTTGCCAAGGCTGCAATAAATCCCCGAACTCAACTAGGATTAAAAGTAAACTTGTCAAGGATCCAGAAGACGTATTACCGTCCCACCCTACAGTCACAACAGCCATATACCAGATACTCCCAATAGAACCCATATAACCACAACTCCCAATGGAACCCATATAACAAATACTCCCAATGGGACCCATATACAAAATATTCCCAATAGAACCCATATACCAAATACTCCCAATAGAACCCATATACCAAATACTCCCAATGGAACCCATATACCAAATACTCCCAATGGAACCCATATACCAAATACTCCCAATAGAACCCATATACCAAATACTCCCAATGGAACCCATATACCAAATATTCCCAATAGAACCCATATACCAAATACTCCCAATGGAACCCATATACCAAATACTCCCAATGGAACCCGTATAACCACAACTCCCAATAGAACCCATATACCAAATACTCCCAATGGAACCCATATACCAAATACTCCCAATGGAACCCATATACCAAATACTCCCAATAGAACCCATATAACCACAACTCCCAATAGAACCCATATACCAAATACTCCCAATGGAACCCATATACCAAATACTCCCAATGGAACCCATATACCAAATACTCCCAATAGAACCCATATAACCACAACTCCCAATAGAACCCATATACCAAATACTCACAATAGAACCCATATACCAAATACTCCCAATAGAACCCATATACCAAATACTCCCAATAGAACCCATATAACCACAACTCCCAATAGAACCCATATACCAAATACTCCCAATGGAACCCATATACCAAATACTCCCAATGGAACCCATATACCAAATACTCCCAATAGAACCCATATAACCACAACTCCCAATAGAACCCATATACCAAATACTCCCAATGGAACCCATATACCAAATACTCCCAATGGAACCCATATACCAAATACTCCCAATAGAACCCATATAACCACAACTCCCAATAGAACCCATATACCAAATACTCACAATAGAACCCATATACCAAATACTCCCAATAGAACCCATATAACCACAACTCCCAATAGAACCCATATACCAAATACTCCGAATAGAACCCATATACCAAATACTCCCAATAGAACCCAGATACCAAATACTCCCAATAGAACCCATATACCAAATACTCCCAAAAGAACCCATATACCAAATACTCCCAATAGAACCCATATACCAAATACTCCCAATGGAACCCATATACCAAATACTCCCAATGGAACCCATATACCAAATACTCCCAATAGAACCCATATACCAAATACTCCCAATGGAACCCATATACCAAATACTCAGAATAGAACCCATATACAGTACAGAATACTCCCAATAGAACCCATATACCAAATACTCCCAATATAAATCATTCTTATTCTAATTATCGAGGCAGCCATCTCCGGTGTCAACACCTTGTCTTCCAAATGGTTTTTCTGGTCTCTGTACCGTGCTGCATGGTGGATGGTTATTAGGGGTGTGTAGGTCTGGTACTGGGACAGTAGTATAGTACTTCTCTATATACAAGGTATTCCGTGGTGCAGTGTAGCTGCAGTCGACAAGAGAGAACATGGCCCTCCCTCTCCATTTCTCTCTTTCTTTGTCAAATGCCAGGAAACTGTAGGCTGACAGATGTTGAGAGCGAGGGAGGAAAGGAGGGGTGAAAGCAGGAGGTATATGGGGGTGGGGGGGAATAAAAGAAAATGGGGTTTAGAAAGAGATGGGTTGGGGAGAGAGAAAGAAAGGAGCGGAGTGGGGGAATGTATCAGTGAGAAACAGAAGGGGAGGTGGTAGGGGAAGAGATGTATTACCCTATAAAAAGTGTCTGATGCACATCCATCAATATGAATGACTCCTTCGCCCCCGAGGGCCTGTTTTGGCATTCAGGAACCACGACGAGGGCTCTTAGCTTGTCAGGGCCTCCCGCCTCCCTCCTGTCTCTGCAGCGCTGCAGTTCATTTGGTGTCGCCCTCCATGGAACAGCTCTTCTCATTAGAACCTGTGGCTCTGTGGCTGAGGGACAGACTGACTGCAGAGCGCCCATTACCTGACCATGTCCTGGGGCTCTCCCCTCCCCCTCACTGAAGCAGAGACAAAAGTCTGGTTAGGCAGGAGGCACACCGAGGCTTTAAAGGGTGCTAGGATGTAGCACTGAGCGTGTCTGAGACAGGGATAGAGACTGCAGGGCACTAGCAGTGAGGTGTTCTTGTGCCATGTTCCCTCTAGCAGAAGCCATCCGGTTGATCACATGATACTGCCTGTTTGACAGACCGCGGCAGCCAGCTATTTCTCAGGGTTAAGAGAAGAAAGGCTTGCTGCTGCTGCTGCTGTGGAGACCTTGAACAGAACGATGAAAAGCTCAGTTCAACCTCTCATTCCACACTCTGCCAGATGCCTCTGTCTGTAGACACACAGCACTGCTTTTACATCCTCTCTTTACCTTGGACAGGATAACACATTGATACATTTCTAGACTACAGTACACACAGTATGAAATATAAATCCATCTCTATGGTTCAGCCATTGGAAACTAGTGTGGTACCAATGAACTGACACACAAACAAAGGCATTTTAGCTCCATCTCTCATCTACAGTAGCTCTGTCTGTGTTGCCCGTGGTAACGAGGCTGAGATGTGACTGTACAGTAAAGTGGCCCTAATGGCCTCCCAGCAGTCACCCGTGACAGGTTCAAGTCCTATTGGGAGATTTTTATGGCCCCCACACCTGTGGGAGTGACTCCCAACACCTGTTAAATGGAGCCAGTCCCCATCCATACATACATCCATCCATCCACAGGCTGCAGCAGCCCACGAGTTGACCTGGTAGGGGAGGGAAAGGGGAGAGGTTTCAGGGCTGGGACTGGAGGATAGCTAATCAACTCAGGCCAGGGCAGTTTGGGCATCATCAGAAGGGGTTGATGGGATAGTACAGCAGAGAGCAATGGATGTTAATGAACAAGGTTATGTGTGAGTCTGTGTCGGGGAGGGATAATGACGTGTTTATCCAGCACGTGTGTGTGTGTGTGTGTGTGTGTGTGTGTGTGTGTGTGTGTGTGTGTGTGTGTGTGTGTGTGTGTGTGTGTGTGTGTGTGTGTGTGTGTGTGTGTGTGTGTGTGTGTGTGTGTGTGTGTGTGTGTATTAATGCATGTGTGTGTATTAATGTGTGTGTGTGTATTAATGCTTGTGTGTGTATTAATGCATGTGTGTGTATTAATGTGTGTGTGTGTATTAATGCATGTGTGTGTAATAATGTGTGTGTGTAATAATGTGTGTGTATTAATGTGTGTGTGTATTAATGTGTGTCTATTAATGTGTGTGTGTGTGTGTGTATTAATGTGTGCGTGTATTAATGTGTTTGTATGTGTATTAATGCATGTGTGTGTATTAATGTGTGTGTGTGTATTAATGTGTGTGTGTATTAATTTGTGTGCGTGTATTAATGTGTGTATGTGTATTGATGCATGTGTGTGTATTAATGTGTGTGTGTGTGTGTATTAATGTGTGTGAGTGTATTAATGTGTTTGTGTGTGTATGTGTATTAATGTGTGTGTGTGTGTATTAATGTGTTTGTGTGTATTAATGCGTGTATGTGGATTAATGCGTGTATGTGTATTAATGCATGTGTGTGTATTAATGTGTGTGTGTGTATTAATGTGTGTGAGGGTATTAATGTGTGTGAGTCAGAGTGAGACAAAGTCACAGCAAGAGAAAGGAAAGATACAGAGCAGTGTTGCCTGAAGGAAATCCAACTTTATGGGAGAGGCACATGCTACACATACATCCTGTCTTTGAATGATCTCATTAGTACTACAGGCTCACCCCCCCCCCCCCCCACACACACACACACACACACACACACACACTCACACACACACACACACACACACACACACACACACGCTAACATTAGAACATATGTTGGAACTTATGTTTTCATATTGGCTCCCTGCTGATTCCCTGTCATGTTTTAATTCATTATTTCTCAATCTAGTCAGGAAACATGAAATTCTTACATAATTCAAAAATATACGTTACATATTTGATAGAGTGTGAGGGTTGACTTTCGCTGACGAGAGCCTCGTTTATAAAACTAAACAGAGATTCATTCCAAGATGTATAGTATTCATAGAAAACTATAACCTATTACCAACTACACTATGAATATTTTCCATATCTAACAACCCTGTGTTTCCTCCTAGCCGACCAGGCCTACTGAATGCCGGTGATCCAGGCTACCCGTGGCTGGCTGACTCCTGGCCTGCAACCAGCCTTCCTGTCAACAGTGGCTCCGGTGGACCCAATGACCTTAGTAACTTTGGACGAGGAGGTGAGATATCAGGGCCTGTCCAACAATATAGTCTCTATGGGCCTGTATATGTACTAGACTGGGGGAGAGCAGAGAGAGAAAAGAGTGGAAAGAACTAAGAGAGAGGAGAGGAGAGAGAGAGAGAGAGAGAGAGAGAGAGAGAGAGAGAGAGAGAGAGAGAGAGAGAGAGAGAGAGAGAGAGAGAGAGAGAGAGAAAAAGGAGAGAGAGGAGAGAGAAAGGAGAGAGAGAAATAGGTGAGAGAGAAGAGATGGAGAGATAGGACAAAAGAGATAGGAGAGATAGGAACGTTTTGACTAGGTGCCAGCGTTCGTGAGAAAATCCTTGCTATTGAGAAAGGCTGCCGTAGGCAGACCTGGCTCTCAAGAGAAGACAGACTATGTGCACACTGCCCAAAAAATTAGGTTGAAACTGAGCTGCACTTCCTAACATCCTGGCAAATGTGTGACCATATTAGAGACACATATTTCCATCAGATTACACAGACCCACATAGAATTAGAAAACAAACCCAATTTTGATACACTCCCATATCTACTGGGTGAAATACCACAGTGTTCCATCACAGCAGCAACATTTGTGACCTGTTGCTACAAGAAAAGGTCAACCAGTGAAGAACAAACACCATTGTAAATACAACAATGTTATTTATTTTCCCTTTTGTACTTTAACTATTTACACATAATATGACATTTGAAATGTCTTTATTTTTTTGGAACTTTTGTGAGTGTAATGTTTACTGTTCATTTTTATTGTTTATTTTCGCTTTTGTTTTATCTACTTCACTTGCTTTAGCAATGTTAACATGTTTTCCATGCCAATAAAGCACATAAATTGACGTTGAATTGAGAGAGTGGGGGGAGGGGCCCAGGGTTAGGAGTCAGTGGCTGGAATTAGAATGCATGAATAAGTGGGGATGGATTTTTCAATGAGATGAATGTGTTTAACTGGATGTTAAGAGCTGAGCTAATGTCAAAGTGTTGAGCTGCTCAGGGTAATCCCCTCACACCCCGGGGACAGTTCCTGACTGAACCCAGGGTCACTCTGTCCTGATGCATAGTTAGACACCTCTCCACTCCTGATCTGTAATGCAGCCTTGTTCATCAATTACTCTTAACATCACTTTACCTTTCTACCTTTTATTAAAATACAATGGGTTTATAGTTGATGTGAATACAGTATTTGTCATTGAAGCGCACACCTAAACGGACCCCTATTCTCTCTCCCTGTGTCTCCTCTAGACACCAGTAGTAATGGGGATAAGACTGGCACCATGCTCTCTGATGGAGCCATCTATAGCAGCATAGACTTCACCACCAAGGCTAACTACAACAGCCCCAGCCAGGGCTCCCAGGGAGCCACCCCCTATGCCACCACACAGATCCTCCACTCCAGTAGTATCCATGAGCTGGCTGTGGACCTCCCCGAGGCCCAGTGGAAGGCCTCCATCCAGGCCAAACAGGAGATGGCCAACCTGGGGTATTCCCTGCCCGACAAGAACTCCTGCAACAACAGTGAGTGGATAGAGTGTGTGTGTGTGTGTGTGTGTGTGTGTGTGTCTGTATCTGTGTGTGTGTCTGTGTGTGTGTGTCACACAGAAGCTGAGACTTCTCATATTTCCCTGAAATGCTAAATACCCACAGCTCAACACAGCCCTATGATACATGGCCATACACACAGACACATTGTCTGTGTTATATTAACCCTAACCATAATGGACACACTCCTCCTACTGTGAGTGTATGACCCCAGGACAAATCACTGCTGAGTGACAGATCAGCACGGAATGTTTCATATGATACCCCAGTTCACCCCTGTTGTAAAAGGTCTGGGTGTAGCTGGTGCAAAGAAGTCATCCTGGTCCGCGACGGGGCTGGTTTTCTTTTTGTAATCCGTGATTGACTGTAGACCCTGGGGCGGCAGGGTAGCCTAGTGGTTAGAGTGTTGGACTAGTAACCGAAAGGTTGCAAGTTAAAATCCCTGAGCTGACAAGGTACAAATCTGTTGTTCTGCCCCTGAACAGGCAGTTAACCCACTGTTCCTAGGCCGTCATTGAAAATAAGAGTTTGTTCTTAACTGACTTGCCTAGTAAAATAAAGGTCAAATAAAACATACCTCTTGTGTCTGAGCTGTTGAATTGCGACTCTACTATGTCTCTATACTGACGCTTAGCTTGTTTGATTGCCTTGCGGACGGAATAGCTACACTGTTTGTATTCAGTCATGTTTCCGGTCACCTTGCCCTGATTTAAAGCAGTGGTTCACGCTTTCAGTTTCGTGCGAATGCTGCCATGAATCCACGGTTTCTGGTTTGGGAATGTTTTAATAGTTGCTGTGGGTATAACATCACAGATGCTCTTGCTAATAAACTCGCTCACCGAACTCGCTCAGCGTATTCGTCAATGTTGTTGTTTGATGCAATGTGGAACATAACCCAGTCCACGTGATCGAAGAAATCTTGAAGCGTGGATTCAGATTGGTCGTACCAGCGTTGAACAGACCTATGCGCGGGAGCTTCCTGTTTTAGTTTCCGTCTATAGGCTGGAAGCAACATAATGGAGTCTTGGGCCGCTTCTCCAAAAGGAGTGCGGGGGAGGGCCTTAAATGCATCGCGGAAGTGAGAATAACAATGATACAGGGTTTTACCAGCCATGGTTGCACAATTGATATGCTGATAGAATTTAGGGAGTCTTTTTTTCAGATTAGCCTTGTTAAAATTCCCAGCTACAATGAATGCAGCCACAGGATATGTGGTTTCCAGTTTACATAGTCAAATGTCAAATTAAGGTTGTTCAGGGCCATCGATGACTCTGCTTGGAGGGGAATATATGCGGCTGTGAATATAATCGAGAACGAGAGAATTCTCTTGGTAGATAATGCAGTTGACATTTGATTGTGAGGAATTCTAAGTCAGGTGAACATAAGGACTTGAGTTCCTGTATGTTGTTATGATCACACCACGTTTCGTTAATCATAAGGCATACCCACCCCCCCCCCCCCCGCCCTTCTTCTTACCAGAAAGATGCTTGTTTCTGTTGGCGCGATGCGTGAAGAAACCAGCAGGCCCTACCGACTCCGATAGTGTGTCTCGAGTGAGCCATGTTTCCGTGAAGCAAAGAACGTTACAGTCTCTTATGTCTCTCTGGAATGCTACCCTTGCTCGGATTTCTCCTACCTTGTTGTCAAGAGACTGGACATTCGCCCGTCTCCGGGGCCTGACCAGAAGACCGCTTCGTTTGCCCCTTTTACGGCGTCGTTGGTTTGGTTCGCCGGCTGGGATCCGATCCATTGTCCTGGGTGGTGGGAAAAACAGAGGATCTGTTTCAGGAAAGTCGTATTCCTGATCGTAATGATGGTGAGTTGACGTTGCTCTTATATCCAATAGTTCCTCCCGACTGTATTTAATAAAACATAAGATTACCTAGGGTACCAATGTAAGAAATAACACGTAAAAAAAAAAAATTCTGCATAGTTTCCTAGGAACGCGAAGCGAGGCGGCCATCTCTGTCGGCGCCGGAAGTGTATTACCAAATACATGTAGTAATACCAAGCCCACACAATAGGACCAAAATACATAAAACAAACACGCACAAAAACCATGGGGAAAACAGAGGGTTAAATATTGAACATGTAATTGGGGAATTGAAACCAGGTGTGTAAAACAAAGACAAAACAAATGGAAAATGAAAAGTGGGCAGGCACTGGATAGAAGGCCGGTGACGTCGACCGCCGAACGCCGCTCGAACAAGGAGAGGGACCGACTTCGGCGGAAGTCGTGACAGTACCCCCCCCCCCCCCCCCTCCCCGACGACCCGGAGGACGAGGCGCAGGGCGATCCGGATGGAGACGGTGGAACTCCCGCAGCAACGAAGGGTCCAAAATGTCCTCCACCGGCACCCAGCATCTCTCCTCCGGACCGTACCCCTCCCACTCCACAAGGTACTGAAGGCCCCTCGTCCGACGCCTCGAGTCCAGTATGGCTCGAACAGCATACGCCGGGGCCCCCTCGATATTCAGAAGGGGTGGAGGGCAATGAACCTCCCGCACCTCAGACTCCTGGAGTGGACCAGCCACCACCGGCCTAAGGAGAGACACATGGAACGGTAATCTGGGGGAAGCTGTAACCTGTAGCAAACCTCGTTCTCCTCTTTGAATGGCCCCACAAACCGCGGGCCCAGCTTCCGGCAGGGCAGGCGCAGGGGCAGGTTTCGGGTCAAGAGCCAGACCCGGTCCCCCGGTGCGAACAGCGGGGCCTCACTGTGGTGGCGATCGGCGCTCGTATTCTGACGCCTCACAGCCTGTTGCAGGTGCACATGAGCGGCGTTCCAGGTCTCCTCTGAGCGCTTAAACCATTCGTCCTCCGCAGGAGCATAGATCTGGCTCTGATGCCTAGGTGCCAGAACCCGGCTGATACCCCAGTATGCACTGGAATGGAGAAAGGTTAGTGGAGGAGTGGCGAGCGAGTTTTGGGCCATCTCTGCCCAGGGAATGAACGCCGCCCACTCCCCCGGCCGGTCCTGGCAATAAGACCGCAGAAACCTACCCACATCCTGGTTTACTCTATCCACCTGCCCATTACTCTCGGGGTGAAAACCCGAGGTAAGGCTGACAGAGACCCCCAGACGTTCCATGAACACCCTCCAGACCCTTGATGTGAACTGGGGACCTCGATCAGACACTATATCCTTAGGCACCCCATAGTGCCGGAAGACATGTGTAAACAGGGCCTCCGCAGTCTGTATTGCCGTAGGGAGACCGGGCAAAGGAAGGAGACGGCAGGACTTGGAGAACCGATCCACAACAACCAGGATCGTGGTGTTACCCTGTGAGGGAGGAAGATCCGCGAGGAAATCCACCGATAGGTGCGACCATGGCCGTTGTGGAACAGGTAAGGGCTGTAACTTCCCTCTGGGCAGGTGCCTAGGGGCCTTGCACTGGGCGTACACCGAGCAGGAGGAAACATAAACCCTCACATCCTTGGCCAAGGTGGACCACCAGTACTTCCCACTAAGACAACGCACTGTCTGACCAATGCCAGGATGACCAGAGGAGGGTGGCATGTGGGCCCAATAGATCAATAGACAGAACGTACAGACGCCCAGCTGGACACTGGGGACGAGTGGGCTCTGTACGTAACGCCCGCTCGATGTCCACGTCCAGCTCCCACACCACCGGTGCCACCAGACAAGAAGCCGGAAGTATGGGAGTGTGTTCCATGGACTGCTCCTCTGTGTCATACATCCGGGACAGTGCATCTGCCTTAGTGTTCTGGGAACCTGGTCTGTAGGACAGGGTGAAAAAAACAGGTAAAGAACATGGCCCACCTTGCCTGGCGAGGGATCAGTCTCCTCGCCATCCGGATGTACTCCAGATTGCGGTGGTCAGTCCAGATGAGAAAAGAGCCTTGACAACAGCCAACAGCTCCTGGTCCCCCACATCATAGCTTCGCTCCGGCGGGCTGAGCTTCTTTGAAAAGAAAATACAGGGGCGGAGCTTTGGTGGTACCCAAGCGCTGTTTATCCCCGGATAAACCTACGGTAGTAGTTGGCAAACCCTAGAAACCGCTGCACTTCCTTTACCTTGGTGGGAGTCGGCCAATTACGCACGGCTGAAATGCGGTCACTCTCCATCTCCACCCCTGAAGTGGAAATGTGGTACCCTAGGGAGGAGACGGACAGTTGGAAGATCAGACATTTCTCAGCCTTGACGTACAGGTCATGCTCCAACAGTCGACCAAGCACCCTGCGCACCAGGGATACTTGGCGCGTGTAGCGGAGAATATAAGAATGTCGTCGATATACACCACTACACCCTGCCCGTGCAGGTCCCGGAAAATCTAATCTACAAATGCCTGGAAAACTGATGGAACATTCATCAACCCATACGGCATGACAAGGTACTCATAGTGCCTTGAGGTGGAACTAAATGCCGTCTTCCACTCGCCCCCGTCCTGGATACACACCAGGTTGTAAGCTCTCCTGAGATCCAATTTTGTGAAGAAGCGCGCACCGTGCATTGACTCTGTCACACTGGCTATGAGAGGCAGCGGGTAGCTGTACCTCACAGTGATCTGATTGATACCTCGATAGTCAATGCACGGGCGCAGACCTCCATCCTTCTTCTTTACAAAAAAAGAAACTAGAGGAGGCAGGTGAAGTGGAGGGCTGAATGTACCCCTGACCCAGGGATTCGGAGACATATGTTTCCATAGCCGCCGTCTCCTCCTGTGACAGGGGATACACGTGACTCCTGGGAAGTGCTGCGTCTACCAGGAGATTTATCGCACAATCCCCCCGTCGATGGGGTGGTAATTGCTGCGTCTACCAGGAGATTTATCGCACAATCCCCCCGTCGATGGGGTGGTAATTGAGTCGCCTTCTTCTTACAGAAGCACAGTGACCTGGTCTGGACTTTCCACCGTAGTAGCACCCAAGGAAACCCGTAAACACCTCCTCAAATATAAAGGCAAAACAAATGGAAAATTAAAAGTGGCTCGGCGATGGCTAGAAAGCCTGTGACGTCGACCTGCGAACGCCACCCGAACAAGGAGAGGGACCGACTTCGGCAGAAGTCGTGACACATGTTTACAAGCCATTGGTTTACTGTGACCTGACAGCAGTTTGTTCTCTAATACTCACTATTTCACAATCTGTTTCTGAAGCCCATTCCAGCTCCACTATGACTGCCTGATTCTGTTTTAAGGACAAATTTTCCCCTCGCTGCCATCCAGTCTTGGTCACTTTCCAAGGTTAAATAAACACCAGATGAAGGGCTAGGGAGCTAGAATAATGCACTGTTCCCTCCAGCCTTGGATTAAGTTACTTCCCTCTCTCTGTTCTAACTAATTTCTTATCCTCTTTAGCACAACTAATATTTAAGAAAATAATCCAACTCAATTATAATGGATTTGATAGAAGACTTTTCTAAAAGCCTTGTGGAGTTTCCTAATGAGTTTTCTGGTGCTGTTTATACATATTCATGGTCTCATTCTCTAGAGATTTAAAGTAGATTCATTATATCATTTTTTACAATGTGCCCATGATGTAATAACTAATAGAAACTGAATTCCCGATCCTTTGCTCTGTCTTGCATTATTTTAAAAAGTTAAATGTGATTATATTTGTAGAAAATGCTACAATAAATGACTTGCTCCTGCTGCAAGTGGATTTATCTCTCCCATCTCAAGAATGAATAATAATTTTTCCTTCTTCCAATATTAAACATGCACTCGTATTTTAATAAAGTTATGCATCACAAACAAAGGCTAAATGTTTCACTGAGTGAATCTGACCATGGGTGGGTGGGTGAGGGAGGGAGGGAGGGAGGGAGGGAGGGAGGGGAGGGAGGGAGGGAGGGAGGGAGGGAGGGAGGGAGGGAGGGAGGGAGGGAGGGAGGGAGGGAGGGAGGGAGGGAGGGAGGGAGGGAGAAAGAGAGAGAGAGAGAATGTCAAGATGGATGGATGGAAGAGGTGTGTGTGATTGAGATGTGTCCAGATAGATAGAAGAGGTATGTGTGATTGAGATGTGTGTGTGATTGAGATGTGTCCACATAGATAGAAGAGGTATGTGTGAGTGAGATGTGTGTGTGATTGAGATGTGTCCAGATAGATAAAAGAGGTATGTGTGATTGAGAGGTGTGTGTGATTGAGATGTGTCCAGATAGATAGAAGAGGTATGTGTGATTGAGATCTGTGTGGTGTGATTGAGATGTGTCCAGATAGATAGAAGAGGTGTGGGTGATTGAGATGTGTGTGTGATTGAGATGTGTCCAGATAGATGGAAGAGGTGTGGGTGATTGAGATGTGTGTGTGATTGAGATGTGTCCAGATAGATGGAAGTGTCATTTTTTGAATTTTTTACCTTTACTTAACTAGGCAAGTCAGTTAAGAACAAATTCTTATTTTCAATGATGGCCTAGGAACAGTGGGTTAACTGCCTGTTCAGGGGCAGAACGACAGACTTGTACCTTGTCAGCTCGGGGATATGAACTTGCAACCTTTCGGTTACTAGTCCAACGCTCTAGTCCAAATAGTTAGAAGTGGTGTGTGTGATTGAGATATATTCAGATAGATAGAAGAGGTGTGGGTGATTGAGATATATTCAGATAGATGGAAGAGGTATGGGTGATTGAGAGAGAGAGAATGTCAAGATGGATGGATGGAAGAGGTGTGTGTGATTGAGATGTGTCCAGGTGGATGGAAGAGGTGTGTGTGATTGAGATGTGTCCAGGTGGATGGAAGAGATGTGTGTGATTGAGATGTGTGTGTGATTGTTCAGATAGATAGAAGAGTTGTGGGTGATTGAGATATGTTCAGATAGATAGAAGAGGTGTGGGTGATTGAGATATGTTCAGATAGATAGAAGAGGTATGGGTGATTGGGAGAGAGAGAATGTCAAGATGGATGGATGGAAGAGGTGTGTGTGATTGAGATGTGTCCAGATAGATAGAAGAGGTGTGTGTGATTGAGATGTGTCCCGGTGGATGGAAGAGATGTGTGTGATTGTTCAGATAGATAGAAGAGTTGTGGGTGATTGATATATATTCCGATAGATAGAAGAGGTGTGGGTGATTGAGATATATTCAGATAGATAGAAGAGGTGTGGGTGATTGAGATGTGTTCAGATAGATAGAAGAGGTGTGGGTGATTGAGATGTGTTCAGATAGATAGAAGAGGTGTGGGTGATTGAGATATATTCAGATAGATAGAAGAGGTGTGGGTGATTGAGATGTGTCCAGATAGATAGAAGAGGTGTGGGTGATTGAGATGTGTTCAGATAGATAGAAGAGGTGTGGGTGATTGAGATGTGTTCAGATAGATAGAAGAGGTGTGGGTGATTGAGATGTGTTCAGATAGATAGAAGAGGTGTGGGTGATTGAGATATGTTCAGATAGATAGAAGAGGTGTGGGTGATTGAGATATGTTCAGATAGATAGAAGAGGTGTGTGATTGAGATGTGTCCAGATAGATAGAAGTGGTGTGGGTGATTGAGATGTGTCCACTGCTTGCCTGATCCTCTAACTGCATGTCCTGCATGTGCTTCAGCCAATCACCTGATGCCACTGTATATTTTTGCCCTTTAACCCCACTAGCACTCCTTTTCATTCCTGACTACCGATTGGCCGAGGGATTGTCTAATAGAATGCCACACAACCAATCACAAGATTTCAGCACCACCAGCTCAGAGCGAAGCGGCAGCCTATCAGGTTGGTTTCTGATGTGGCAGGCAGGGATCTGACTGTTCTTCCTTCTCCCCTTAACATTCTGGGATAACTCAATGACTGCCATTTAATCGACTGTATCATTGATTGACTTGTTAATTGCTTTATTGATCTCTTTTGCATGTGCAAAACCCAACGACTAAGGGAGGTCTTTATTATCCCACTCCTCACCCTCACCACTGTTACTTTGCTCCTGCTGCTAATACTCACAACTCATTTCAAATTCAGATGAGAATTGAGGCAAGGGGACTCCTTCAGACAGTTGGAGTGGTGCATTGTGAGACACACACACACACACACACACCATCTGAGACGCTTGGCTGACTAAAGTGGTGAGATTGCCTCCCATTTTCCCTCTTCTTCTATTGGTTACTGACCACAGTAAAACCCATGTCGTGATAATTTTATAGGGCACTCTCTATCTCCCCTCTTATCCTCTCCCCTTACCTCCCATCTGGTCTCTTATCCAATGCACTGGGCTGGCAGACATTAGGCTGGAAAGGTGAGGCAGTCTGGAGTGGTCACATCTTCAGCCAGGTCAACAGTCAGTCACTATGCTGGAGGTAGAGAGGGAGAGATGGCACAGTAGAGGGATGGCACCAGTTTCATAACGAGAGAGAGAGACAGAGAGAGAGAGAGACAGAGAGAGACAGAGAGAGAGAGAGAGACAGAGAGACAGAGAGAGACAGAGAGAGACGAAGACAAAGAGAGAGACAGAGAGAGGAGAGCGAGAGAGACAGAGAGAGACAGAGAGAGAGAGAGAGCACAAGAGAGACAGAGACAAAGAGAGACAGTGTTGTGCTCAGAGAAGAGCAGATAGAGGCTGAGTATTTGCATAAACACAGAGAGACCAGGGGACACGAAGGTGTTGATAAACACAGAGAGGGCAGGGGACAAGAAGCTGTTGATCAACACAGAGAGACCAGGGGACAAGAAGCTGTTGATCAACACGGAGAGACCAGGGGACAAGAAGCTGTTGGACAACAACGAGAGGGTAGGGGACAAGAAGCTGTTGATCAACACAGAGAGACCAGGGGACAAGAAGCTGTTGATAAACACAGAGAGACCAGGGGACAAGAAGCTGTTGATCAACACAGAGAGACCAGGGGACAAGAAGGTGTTGAGCAACACAGAGAGGGCAGGGGACAAGAATGTGTTGATAAACACAGAGACCAGGGGACAAGAAGGTGTTGATAAACACAGAGAGACCAGGGGACAAGAAGCTGTTGATCAACACAGAGAGACCAGGGGACAAGAAGGTGTTGATCAACACAGAGAGGGCAGGGGACAAGAAGCTGTTGATAAACACAGAGAGACCAGGGGACAAGAAGCTGTTGATCAACACAGAGAGGGCAGGGGACAAGAATGTGTTGATCAACACAGAGAGACCAGGGGACAAGAAGCTGTTGATAAACACAGAGAGGGCAGGGGACAAGAAGCTGTTGATAAACACAGAGAGGGCAGGGGACAAGAATGTGTTGATCAACACAGAGAGACCAGGGGATAAGAAGCTGTTGATAAACACAGAGAGGGCAGGGGACAAGAAGCTGTTGATCAACACAGAGAGACCAGGGGACAAGAAGCTGTTGATCAACACAGAGAGACCAGGGGACAAGAAGCTGTTGAACAACACAGAGAGGGCAGGGGACAAGAAGCTGTTGATCAACACAGAGAGACCAGGGGACAAGAAGCTGTTGATCAACACAGAGAGGGCAGGGGACAAGAATGTGTTGATCAACACAGAGAGACCAGGGGACAAGAAGCTGTTGATAAACACAGAGAGGGCAGGGGACAAGAAGCTGTTGATAAACACAGAGAGGGCAGGGGACAAGAATGTGTTGATCAACACAGAGAGACCAGGGGATAAGAAGCTGTTGATAAACACAGAGAGGGCAGGGGACAATAATCTGTTGATCAACACAGAGAGACCAGGGGACAAGAAGCTGTTGATCAACACAGAGAGACCAGGGGACAAGAAGCTGTTGATCAACACAGAGAGACCAGGGGACAAGAAGCTGTTGATCAACACAGAGAGACCAGGGGACAAGAAGCTGTTGAACAACACAGAGAGGGCAGGGGACAAGAAGCTGTTGATCAACACAGAGAGACCAGGGGACAAGAAGCTGTTGATAAACACAGAGAGGGCAGGGGACAAGAAGCTGTTGATCAATACAGAGATACCAGGGGACAAGAATGTGTTGATCAACACAGAGAGACCAGGGCACAAGAAGGTGTTGATAAACACAGAGAGACCAGGGGACAAGAAGCTGTTGATCAACACAGAGAGACCAGGGGACAAGAAGGTGTTGATCAACACAGAGAGGGCAGGGGACAAGAAGCTGTTGATCAACACAGAGAGACCAGGGGACAAGAAGCTGTTGATCAACACAGAGAGGGTAGGGGACAAGAAGCTGTTGATAAACACAGAGAGGGCAGGGGACAAGAAGCAGTTGATAAACACAGAGAGGGCAGGGGACAAGAAGCTGTTGATCAACACAGAGAGACCAGGGGACAAGAAGCTGTTGATAAACACAGAGAGACCAGGGGACAAGAAGCTGTTGATCAACACAGAGAGACCAGGGGACAATAAGCTGTTGATCAACACAGAGAGACCAGGGGACAAGAATCTGTTGATCAACACAGAGAGGGCAGGGGACAAGAAGCTGTTGATCAACACAGAGAGACCAGGGGACAAGAAGCTGTTGATCAACACAGAGAGGGCAGGGGACAAGAAGCTGTTGATAAACACAGAGAGGGCAGGGGACAAGAAGCTGTTGATCAACACAGAGAGACCAGGGGACAAGAATCTGTTGATCAACACAGAGAGGACAGGGGACAAGAAGCTGTTGATAAACACAGAGAGGGCAGGGGACAAGAAGCTGTTGATCAACACAGAGAGACCAGGGGACAAGAAGCTGTTGATCAACAGAGAGAGACCAGGGGAAAAGAAGCTGTTGATAAACACAGAGAGGGCAGGGGACAAGAATGTGTTGATCAACACAGAGAGACCAGGGGACAAGAAGGTGTTGATCAACACAGAGAGACCAGGGGACAAGAAGGTGTTGATCAACACAGAGAGGGCAGGGGACAAGAAGCTGTTGATCAACACAGAGAGACCAGGGGACAAGAAGATGTTGATCAACACAGAGAGGGTAGGGGACAAGAAGCTGTTGATCAACACAGAGAGGGCAGGGGACAAGAAGTTGTTGATAAACACAGAGAGACCAGGGGACAAGAAGCTGTTGATCAACACAGAGAGACCAGGGGACAATAAGCTGTTGATCAACACAGAGAGACCAGGGGACAAGAATCTGTTGATCAACACAGAGAGGGCAGGGGACAAGAAGCTGTTGATAAACACAGAGAGGGCAGGGGACAAGAAGCTGTTGATCAACACAGAGAGACCAGGGGACAAGAAGCTGTTGATAAACACAGAGAGGGCAGGGGACAAGAAGTTGTTGATAAACACAGAGAGACCAGGGGACAAGAAGCTGTTGATCAACACAGAGAGGGCAGGGGACAAGAAGCTGTTGATCAACACAGAGAGGGCAGGGGACAAGAAGCTGTTGATCAACACAGAGAGGGCAGGGGACAAGAAGCTGTTGATTATGTTAACCTAATGTGTATTTCATTTGGTAACCTCAGGATATTTTTAATTGAAATGTCTGAGATTTAAAGCATATATGTCCTACTAACTGGATTCACCTGTATAGGAATTATATTGGGACTGTACCCTTGCACTTCCCCCTCCGTGGTAGGCCTTAAGAAATAGTATAATTACAGAGATGTATTGCATGTACTGTGAGGCATGCTGTACACAACTGCCCTGGTTTAAGTGAAACAGCATCTTATTAAATATGCATTTATCTTGTTTAGTTGACTTATCTCTATCCGTCTGTGGCTTATCTCTCTATATGCCAACATGTTTCTCTACGAGGACTAAAACCCTAGAGAAATACACAACAGAGTTCTGACCCTATAATTATACATTTGACGTTTTAGTCGTTTAGTGACGCTTTTATCCAGAGTGACTTACAGTAGTGAGTGCGTACATTTTCATATTGGTCCGCCATGGGAATCAAACCCACAACCTTGGTGTTGCAAGACCCATGATCTACCAACTGAGTTACAACAGACTATAGAACTGCAATGGACTATAGAACTACAATGGACTATAGAACTACAATGGACTATAGAACTACAACGGACTATAGAACTACAATGGACTATAGAACTACAATGGACTATAGAACTACAACGGACTATAGAACTACAATGGACTATAGAACTACAATGGACTATAGAACTACAATGGACTATAGAACTACAATGGACTATAGAACTACAACGGACTATAGAACTACAATGGACTATAGAACTACAACGGACTATAGAACTACAATGGACTATAGAACTACAACGGACTATAGAACTACAATGGCCAGAGTTTGGGTGACAATGAAGGAAACTTTACTACACTTCATGTTTTGAGGTCAACTAATGAATCACAAGACATTTGAAAAGGAAAGAAGTTAAAAGAGGTAGGTACAACAGCACAGTGCTTCGCTTCAACAAGCTCAGGAGGAAATAATGAACGTTAGGTCTGACATCAAGAGGAACAGAAGTAGAGCAGCTTTCATGGTTGCGTGGGTCTCCACTGGGGATGTGGGGGTGTTGATCATTAAAATCTACAGTACTGCAGGAGGATTGGAGAGAGGAGGATTGGAGAGAGGAGGAGAGGAGAGAGGAGGAGGGGAGAGAGGAAGAGAGGAGAGAGGAGGAATGGAGAGAGGAGGGGAGGAGAGAGGAGGAGAGGAGAGAGGAGGAGAGGAGAGAGGAGGAGGGGAGAGAGGAAGAGAGGAGAGAGGAGGAACGGAGGAACGGAGAGAGGAGGGGAGGAGAGAGGAGGAGAGGAGAGAGGAGGAGAGGAGAGAGGAGGAGAGGAGGAGAGGAGAGGAGAGAGGAGGAGAAGAGAGAGGAGGAGAGGAGAGAGGAGGAGGGGAGAGAGGAGAGAGGAGGAGAGAGGAGGAGCGTAGAGAGGAGGAGCGGAGAGAGGAGGAGAGGAGAGAGGAGGAACGGAGAAAGGAGGAGGGGAGAGAGGAGAGAGGAGGAGCGGAGAGAGGAGGAGAGGAGAGAGGAGGAACGGAGAGAGGAGAAGGGGAGAGAGGAGAGAGGAGGAGCGGAGAGAGGAGGAGAGGAGAGAGGAAGAACGGAGAGAGGAGGAGAGGAGAGAGGAGGAGCGGAGAGAGGAGGAGAGGAGGAGGGGAGAGAGGAGGAGCGGAGAGAGGAGGAGAGGAGAGAGGAGAGGAGAGAGTAGGAGCGGAGAGAGGAGGAGAGGAGAGAGGAGGAGAGGAGAGAGGAGGAGGGGAGAGAGGAGGAGGGGAGAGAGGAGAGAGGAGGAGGGGAGAGAGGAGGAGAGGAGAGAGGAGGAGCGGAGAGAGGAGGAGAGGAGGAGAGGAGAGAGGAGGAGGGGAGAGAGGAGGAGGGGAGAGAGGAGGAGCGGAGAGAGGAGGAGAGGAGAGAGGAGGAATGGAGAGAGGAGGAGAGGAGAGAGGAGGAGGGGAGAGAGGAGAGAGGAGGAGAGAGGAGGAGCGTAGAGAGGAGGAGCGGAGAGAGGAGGAGAGGAGAGAGGAGGAACGGAGAGAGGAGGAGGGGAGAGAGGAGAGAGGAGGAGCGGAGAGAGGAGGAGAGGAGAGAGGAGGGGAGGAGAGAGGAGGAGAGGAGAGAGGAGGAGAGGAGAGAGGAGGAGAGGAGGAGAGGAGGAGAGGAGAGGAGAGAGGAGGAGAGGAGAGAGGAGGAGAGGAGAGAGGAGGAGAAGAGAGAGGAGGAGGGGAGAGAGGAGGAGAAAAGAGAGGAGGAGGGGAGAGAGGAGGAGAGGAGAGAGGAGGGGAGGAGAGAGGAGGAGAGGAGAGAGGAGGAGAGGAGAGAGGAGGAGAGGAGAGGAGAGAGGAGGAATGGAGAATGGAGGAGAAGAGAGAGGAGGAGGGGAGAGAGGAGAGAGGAGGAGCGGAGAGAGGAGGAGAGGAGGAGAAGAGAGGAGAAAGGAGGAACGGAGAGAGGAGGAGAGGAGAGAGGAGGAGAGGAGAGAGGAGGAGGGGAGAGAGGAGGGGGGAGAGAGGAGGAGCGGAGAGAGGAGGAGAGGAGAGAGGAGGAATGGAGAGAGGAGGAGAGGAGAGAGGAGGAGGGGAGAGAGGAGAGAGGAGGAGAGAGGAGGAGCGTAGAGAGGAGGAGCGGAGAGAGGAGGAGAGGAGAGAGGAGGAACGGAGAGAGGAGGAGGGGAGAGAGGAGAGAGGAGGAGCGGAGAGAGGAGGAGAGGAGAGAGGAGGAACGGAGAGAGGAGAAGGGGAGAGAGGAGAGAGGAGGAGCGGAGAGAGGAGGAGAGGAGAGAGGAAGAACGGAGAGAGGAGGAGAGGAGAGAGGAGGAGCGGAGAGAGGAGGAGAGGAGAGAGGAGGAACGGAGAGAGGAGGAGAGGAGAGAGGAGGAGAGGAGGAGGGGAGAGAGGAGGAGCGGAGAGAGGAGAGAGGAGGAGAGGAGAGAGGAGAGGAGAGAGTAGGAGCGGAGAGAGGAGGAGAGGAGAGAGGAGGAGAGGAGAGAGGAGGAGGGGAGAGAGGAGGAGGGGAGAGAGGAGAGAGGAGGAGGGGAGAGAGGAGGAGAGGAGAGAGGAGGAGCGGAGAGAGGAGGAGAGGAGGAGAGGAGAGAGGAGGAGGGGAGAGAGGAGGAGGGGAGAGAGGAGAGAGGAGGAGAGGAGCGAGGAGGGCGGGAGAGAGGAGAGAGGAGGTGCGGAGAGAGGAGGAGAGGAGAGAGGAGGAGAGGAGAGAGACGGAGAGAGGAGAGGAGAGAGGAGGAGGGGAGAGAGGAGAGAGGAGGAGCGGAGAGAGGAGGAGAGGATAGAGGAGGAGAGGAGGAGCGGAGAGAGGAGGATAGGAGAGAAGAGGAGAGGAGAGAGGAGGAAAGAGGAGAGGAGAGAGGAGGGGAGAGAGGAGGAGAGGAGAGAGGAGGAGCGGAGAGAGGAGGAGAGGAGAGAGGAGGAGCGGAGAGAGGAGAGAGGAGGAGAGGAGAGAGGAGGAGAGGAGAGAGTAGGAGCGGAGAGAGGAGGAGAGGAGAGAGGAGGAGAGGGAGAGAGGAGGAGGGGAGAGAGGAGGAGAGGAGAGAGGAGGAGGGGAGAGAGGAGGAGAGGAGAGAGGAGGAGCGGAGAGAGGAGGAGAGGAGGAGAGGAGAGAGGAGGAGGGGAGAGAGGAGAGAGGAGGAGAGGAGCGAGGAGGACGGGAGAGAGGAGAGAGGAGGTGCGGAGAAAGGAGGAGAGGAGAGAGGAGGAGAGGAGAGAGGAGGAGAGGAGAGAGACGGAGCGAGGAGAGGAGAGAGGAGGAGGGGAGAGAGGAGAGAGGAGGAGCGGAGAGAGGAGGAGAGGAGAGAGGAGGAGAGGAGGAGCGGAGAGAGGAGGATAGGAGAGAAGAGGAGAGGAGAGAGGAGGAAAGAGGAGAGGAGAGAGGAGGGGAGAGAGGAGGAGAGGAGAGAGGAGGAGCGGAGAGAGGAGGAGAGGAGAGAGGAGGAGCGGAGAGAGGAGGAGAGGAGAGAGAAGGAACGGAGAGAGGAAGAGGGGAGAGAGGAAAGAGGAGGAGAGGAGAATCAATCGAATCAAATCAAATTTATTTATATAGCCCTTCGTACATCAGCTGATATCTCAAAGTGCTGTACAGGAACCCAGCCTAAAACCCCAAACAGCAAGCAATGCAGGTGTAGAAGCACAGTGGCTATGAAAAACTCCCTAGAAAGGCCAAAACCTAGGAAGAAACCTAGAGAGGAACCAGGCTATGTGGGGTGGCCAGTCCTCTTCTGGCTGTGCCGGGTGGAGATTATAACAGAACATGGCCAAGATGTTCATCATGTCAGGTAGTCCTGAGGCATGGTCCTAGGGCTCAGGTCCTCCGAGAGAGAGAAAGAAAGAGAGAAAGAGAGAATTAGAGAGAGCACACGTAAATTCACACAGGACACCGAATAGGACAGGAGAAGTACTCCAGATATAACAAACTGACCCTTGCCACATGAACTACTGCAGCATAAATATTGGAGGCTGAGACAGGAGGGGCTTAGCTGGAGGAGATAGCTGGCTAGTGAGCTCCATGATCCCTGTATTATCTCATTCCGGAGCCCAGGAGAAGGGTTATGTTCTCACTGTTCTTGGAGTGGTGTCATCCATACCTACTTCCCCCCCTCTCCTCCAATTATAGACTACCCCACTCCTAATGAGCTACATGGCTCAGGGCTGTAGGGGGGTCAGTGTTGATGATCTAGTCTGCTGCATCCTCCACCCACATACCAAATATATTGGGATGATTTCACAAATAGGCACACTTGCTATTTATCTGTCCAGCCAGGTAACCCCCATGTGTCTTACATCAGATAGCATGACTCTCCTCTCTACAATTATTATAAGCCCATAATACAGTGTTACTCAGGTTTTCTAAGAAACCCCCATCCACCTCGTTCCCTGAAAACCCAGTCTGATCTATTCTCTCAGTGCTATGTTTAAATCTGGATGTGGAGTCCTTCCTTCTGGACTCCATTCTGAGGCTCTGCCTGTGTCTCTCACTCAGCGCTGAGGCACCCAATAAAAACAGAGGCAGCTCAAGTCTGCTTGGCCCCAAAGTTATATGCTGGGAGGAAGCGCCCAAACCAGGCGGTATAAATACCCAGCTCCACATCTAAATATGGTGGTAGTTCCTTTTGAAGACAGGCCCAGTGTTTGTCAGCGATAGATGGGTCTGATGTCTACTTCCTGTGTAGCTCCTAGACAAAGCTTTCTTTGTATTTTTCATATGTTGGTGCTTCTGATTGTAACATCAGTGTCAGCCGTCCTTCCCTCCATGGCAGAGGCTCATTTACAGTATTGATGCCTGCTCCGGTGAGGAGGGACTCTGGGTGATTGAGCAATCATGCCAGCTTGCCATTTATTGGGAAAAGTCGAGCGTCGCCCAGAGGAACGATTAGGAAACCCAATTACTTTCAGAGTGTACTTCCTGGACTGGGCTTACTGTTGTTATTTTATTACTCCCAGTCTTTATCAGACTATCCTCCTCCCAGTCCTAATATCTTGTTGCAATCCAATCATCTTTGACGGGAGCATTTCTGCCCGGGAACAGCTAAAATCTTATAGGGAAAATGGTGAAATTACTAAATTCTTCATCTACTGCTAAAGCAATATGCTTCTGACCTCATCCTTACTGGATCATAGAGATGCATTTCCCAAAATATCCCTGAGTGTTGATGGACAGTCTTTTTTGATGACATTGAGCTAATTTGTAGCCATGTCCTTGTCTGGACAGTCTATTAGATTACATGGTGTTGCATGGCACAAGATGCAGGGTTCCCTGAAATGTAGCTTTTTTTGTGGCTCTGAGCAACGTGATTATAGGCCTTTGGCAGTGAGGGTTAACCAACAGATGACAGATACAAATGTACACAAGAGGCCTCCAAGGATGGTTTTCACTAGCCTGTATGTGTGGCTGGCGATGTCAACTGGGGAGTATTTTCTGGATTGAGATGTGAGGTGTCCATTGGCAGACTGATAGTGGAGTCTGCCACAAATGTGGATTCCTAGAAAGGACTCCAAACTCAGTTTATCTCCCAGTTCTCTCAGACCTCAGACACACATGCAATGCTCATATCACAAATACACATTTATATTTACACATATATTGAGGACTCATGCTCATATGTTCTCTATATAGGGGACTCATGCTCATATGTTCTCTACATAGGGGACTCATCTCATATGTTCTCTATATAGGGGACTCATGCTCATATGTTCTCTATATAGGGGACTCATGCTCATATGTTCTCTATATTGGGGACTCATGCTCATATGTTCTCTATATAGGGGACTCATGCTCATATGTTCTCTATATAGGGGACTCATGCTCATATGTTCTCTATATAGGGGACTCATGCTCATGTGTCCTCTATATTGGGGACTCATGCTCATATGTCTTCTATATAGGGGACTCATGCTTATATGTCCTCTATATAGGGGACTCATGCTCATGTGTCCTCTATATAGGGGACTCATGCTCATGTGTCGTCTATATATGGGACTCATGCTCATATGTCCTCTATATTGGGGACTCATGCTCATATGTCCTCTATATTGGGGACTCATGCTCATATGTCCTCTATATTGGGGACTCATGCTCATATGTCCTCTATATTGGGGACTCATGCTCATATGTCCTCTATATAGGGGACTCATGCTCGTATGTCCTCTATATAGAGAAAACACAGAGCCTGCAGCCTTTTCCTGTCTAGGACAAGTGATCTGAGGCCTGCGGACCACACTGGGGACAACTGAGAAAGATAACAGTGGGCTTTAGATGTCAAAGATCACCTGAGATAAAGACAGTCCCCCCCCCCACCCTATCTTCACTGTCACCAAATAATTTAAACCCCAATCTAGACGTAGGCCTGGCTGGCAGATTTATAAAGATGGATGGGGCAGAGCAGAGGAGAATCTAGTCTCAGAGGGGTGTGAGGGGAAATGGATGGGGAAGGGGAGCTCTCCCTTTCTCTCTCTCTCTCTTGCGTAATCAAATCAATGACAGTGTAATAGACTCTCAGTGAATTCCATTATGGCCACACAGACGCCACGGACCCATTCATTATGATGATGTTCTGAAGTGAGAGATTTCATTGTGGACCCACACCTCTAGTGAAATGGGGACACTAAGGGATGGCTGGAGGACCGGGGTCTACTTTGAGATTTCTGGCTTCTTTACTGCTGCTCTCTCCCTGTTTCTATGGAGATTTGAGGGCTTTCAGCAGATCAATCAATGGAAGCACACTTTCATTACTTGGCCTTGAGCTTCTTCTATATGAGGCTGCTGACAGGCATGGCTCATTAAATCTGTTTGTTTGAGAATGTGGGTGACTTTTAGAAGGAGATGACCTGTTTGAAATGACCTGTTTCGAAATGAAGGAATGTTCAGCTTTATATGTTCAATCGATTTCTGTTGGCAACATCTGTTTGTTAGACTGACAGTGAATACTTCACATAGCCACCCATGTTATATGGTTTTATAGATTTTTCTAGTAATTGAATTCTTCATGTTGTCTGAGTCAATCTCTCTAACTCGCTCCATCTCTGCTGTCCATAGGTGGTAAGGGGGGTAAGAAGAAGAAGGCCAAGGTTGGCGCCAAACCCACCAAGGCTAACGGCTCCAGCTGGGCCAATGTGCCCCTGCCCCCTCCACCTGTACACCCTCTCCCTGGCACCGAGATGGACCACTACCCCAACGAGCACTATGAAGGAGGAGGGTATGAGCCACATCCACCATAACATCCACTCCATACATCCATGGAGATGCAGAACAGTCCACAATCTGCCCATACAGTCCAATTGGATTCTACCACACTAATTAGAACAATTATATGTATCTACCATTGTCTGATCCTTCATTCAGGCTTTGCCGAAAGTGAGACAGTTACTCCTAATAGGGGATCAGGGGAAAACATTAGCTTTTACATGTATATACAGTAGACTGTTGAGTTGAAGTAGAACCCAACCAACTGCTGTGTGTTATTATAGGACATTGTTGTGCTCCTGGCTAGCTGTTCCTCTCTGTGGCTAATTACACCAGTACATCTGGAAAGAAGTAGAGGGATCTGTATGTTACTGTCTCCCCAGACACGCAGGATGGACAGAGATGGTTTCACATCAATCTATCTGCTCATCCCATATTTTTATCTGAGGGAGAAACTTCATGAGTGCATTGTTTCACCATTGCAGTCTCCTGCGGCAAGCGGGACTGACAAATCCATCTATTCTGCTGATTCTCTTTCTGAGGGAAAGAATGTCAGGACTACGTTGTTTCAAGCTGGGAGAGTGGGAAAGACCCAAAACAGAGACAAAAAGAGAGAGATTCCACAGTGAGCTCTCTCCACTAACTGAGTATGAGGGAAGCGTTTTACTCATAAACTATTTTCTCTTTTCCATGTTGCCTAGCCTCTCTCAGCTCTTTTCCCACCAAATGACCCTCACGCAACTGTTATTGTTAGTGGACTGCCAGGCGTTCCTTCATGTAAAGTCTGCCTTTAGTCAGGGGAGGTGTAAGCTAAAAATGTTAGTTATATCCCAAAATAGATTCACTCACACATAGTATCTCATTTAACTGTGTGTCTCCCTAGTTGAGGTGTGCTGTCCTCTAACCTTCATCTTCAGTCTGGGACACTCATCTGGTTTAATAGGCTATCTGGCAAATGAGGAGTCCTCTGCACTGTAAATCTGAGCCTCTTAATGACCACAGATTTAAACAGTTATGTCCTATGGAGTGTGCACTGACAAATTCCTTTAATTAACATTTTCTTTACGACTAGTGTTATTTCAGCATGTATAAACGCCGTTATGGGGAATTAAAACCTCACTCCCTCCATTGCTCATTACTCGTATGTACAAAGTCCTTTAGAATGTTTGACAAGGTCACATTAGTCTGAAGTCCTTTAGAATGTTTGTCAAGGTCACATTAGTCTGAAGTCCTTTAGATCGTTTGACAAGGTCACATTAGTCTGAAGTCCTTTAGAACGTTTGACAAGGTCACACTAGTCTGAAGTCCTTTAGAATGTTTGCCAAGGTCACACTAGTCTGAAGTCCTTTAGATCGTTTGTCAAGGTCACACTAGTCTGAAGTCCTTTAGAATGTTTGCCAAGGTCACACTAGTCTGGCACATTACCAAAAGAAAGACAGTCTAGTCTCTTCAGACTAGTGTTATCTTACCCCTCTCCCTCTCTCTCTCTGTCTGTCTGTCTGTCTGTCTCTCTCTCTCTCTCTCTCTCTCTCTCTCTCTCTCTCTCTCTCGCTCTCTCTGTGGCCACCCCAGGTATGAGAGTGATGGCTGGGGTCCTCCCATGCCCGTGCAGACCTACCTCCACCAGGGAATGGAGGATGAGCTAGAGGAGGAGGAAGAGAGGGTCCCCACCCCACCCATGCGTGGAGTGGCCTCGTCCCCAGCAGCGGTGTCCTTCGGTCAGCAGTCCACGGCCACCCTCACCCCCTCTCCCCGGGAGGAGCTGCAGCCCATGCTCCAGGCCCACCTAGACGAGATCACCCGTGCCTACCAACTGGACAAGGCCAAACAGACATGGTACGTACTCCCACTGGAGGGGAAGACTACAGAAGCAGTACAAGGTTCAAATGGGGTGATATGAGAACGGCTACTATGGATATTGTGCTGAATGTGTTTTTCTTTGATGATCTATTTATTTCTCACTTCAATGTTTTATTTAGGTGTTATTTTAGCTGCACAGTGACAGCGTTGCGCAGAACAGAATCATGTCATTTGAATGGGCCAGTGTTGCCACTTACATGACTGTCCCTTCTGACTTGTTTAGGCTGCATCCCACACCCATGCTGCTACACATGCCGTTGTTGTGGTGGTCACGCACGGCAGATGAAGGCCGTGTTTCTTCCTGTTAGAAGAGAGGGAGAGAACAAAGGATGAAGAGAGGGAGAGAGCGAAGGAGAAAGGGAGGGAAAGAGGGAGAGAATGGCATCCATTCATTAAAGTAGAGGGAATAGGGAAGACTTGCCAGGAAGGAGCTGTGGTGTTAGCCGGTAATGACTGCATTGGGTTTGAGAGCATCTTTTGACAACAGGAAGGAGCCAGTAATTACATCAGAATCAGAATCCATCTCACCGCAGACTGTCTCAAAGACACTACGCCGCTCCTTAAACAAACGGGGCTGTCAGCGACGTGAGCGGAGCGGGCTGCTTGAGGGGTGACAGCCTCGTGTCGACAGGTCTAGAGAGCGGGCCCATTGTACCCTCTTCAACTGCAATTACAGGGTCATTGTGTTGGCATGGAAGGAGGAGAGACGTAGAATTAGTGGAATTGTCCCAATTCATTCAAAGCCGGCAGAATCTGAAAGAATTTCTAAATTTAGCTTGACAGTTCCTTTCGTCTATCTTGGATTCCTTCTTTATGTCCTCCTGTCTTTCATTCACCAGCTTTGTCTTTCTTGATGTCTTTTGACATTCGTTCTCTTCCCTGCTCTTGCTGGCCCCCCACCAGCAGCCCATCCTCTCCTGTGTCTGTGTTTTGGTGTGTACCTGCAGCATGGTGATAACCCATATTACTCTGACTCTCTGACAGGCTCATGCAGGGTGGCTCCCTCCCCCCCCTCCCTCCCCAGGCTCCCGCACCTCCGGTGGGGTACGTGTCCAGCACCCTGGTGTCTGACCTGGAGACTGACATCCCTGACGAGGATGAGGAAGAGGAAGAGGATGACAGCTATGAGATGTCCAGGCCTCTCTATGGTATTGAGCAGACGCCAGGGTCCAGCATGGACAACCTAGACAGCTCCGTATCAGGTGAGATACTGCACCGATACAATGACATGTGGACAGAACAGAAGGTATTGGAACTTCTTCCACCCTTCATTAGTATTCAAATCTGCCTGATTTTATGCAGTTTCCTGCCACTCTCGGAGGAATGGTTTGGATATTACAAAGAAATCAATCGCTCTCCAAAACAAAAAGATGTGAAATACAAAAGCATGTTCAGTTGTCATTCCACAGTCATTTAAAAAGATCACAGACCCCTTATCAGGTAACCTATCAAATGTAAAGGGCAGTTCTGCCACCGTCTATGTGAAAACAATCTCTCTGACCTGCTAGCCCAAGGGAGGGTGGTTTTTGCTCCCCACGTAACTGCAAATCTCATAGTGTTTGAAAAGCAATGTTTTTAAAATATTTGACTTTGATGGCATCGGGTAAACTTTGTAACCTCATATGTTTTTCTACAAAACTTAAAAATGCATTGTTTTCACATTGTTTTCACATTGTTTTCACATTGTTTTCACAATGTTTTCACTTGTATTGCACTGGAGATAATGGAAACGAGGTTAAAAAGTGATAGAATTACACAACAAAATACCACAGATGCCTCAAGTTCTTAGGGAGCGTGCAACTGGCATGCTGACTGCAGGAATGTCCACCAGAGCTGTTGCCAGAGCCACCTCCAATTTGTCAGTACTTCCAACTGACTGTGCACCTGCCCAGTCATGTGAAATCCATAGATTCATTTATTTAAATTGACTGATTTCCTATATGAACTGTAAATCAGTAAATTGTTGAAATTGTTCTATGTTGCGTTGATATTTTTGTTCAGTATAATAAATACGTCTTACAATTATGTTTGCCTACAGTTACAGACTGCATTTTGACTATTGATTCATAATGATGTCCTGTATATGTACTGTTTATGACATAGCTATGTGTCTCTATAGTGTGGTAATTTGCACCTCATCTGATGAATGTATTGAATGTAGCTTAAGCCCAGTTTGTTCAAGTGGTTTTGCCAGACTGTGGTACTATAATTATCATACCCAAAAGAGATAAGAAAGTTCATTCATTTTAGAGAGAGAGAGAGAGAGGGAGAGAGGGAGAGACAGACAGACAGAGATTTATCTCACACAAAGCATCATGCGAGTGCCATGTCCATAAGAGATTTAGAATACATTTCACGTACGGAATATTCCATTCCAGACTGGAGGCACCATTTCAATTTTTACAACTCACTGAAAGCTTTTACAGCCGTCTGTCTGTCGGAGAGAGAGACATGTGAAGGGCATGACATTGGAGAGGCAGAAACAGCACGGCTGCATCCTACTGCTCATATTGACTGAACAGGACATACAAGTCCTCTATACTGGACATGGCTGATACTATAGACAGGATGAAGCAGCAGTTCTGTTTGTTTTGAGTTGGGAGGGATAGAACAAAGAATAGAAGAGAAAAGGGAAACAGTATATCTATAGAGAGAGACAGAGAGAGGGAGGAAGAGATATATCTATAGAGAGAGACAGAGAGAGGGAGGAAGAGATATATCTAGAGAGAGAGACAAAGAGAGAGAGGGAGGAATATATTTATCTATGGAGAGAGACAGAGAGAGGGAGGAAGAGATATATCTATAGAGAGAGACAGAGAGAGGAAGAGAGAGGAAGAGATATATCTATAGAGAGACAGAGAGAGAGGGAGGAAGAGATATATCTAGAGAGAGAGACAAAGAGAGAGAGGGAGGAAGAGATATATCTATAGAGAGACAGAGAGAGAGGGAGGAAGAGCATATATCTAGAGAGAGACAAAGAGAGGGAGGAAGAGATATATCTTATAGAGAGAGACAAAGAGAGAGGGAGGAAGAGATATATCTAGAGAGAGACAGAGAGAGAGGGAGGAAGATATATATCTAGAGAGAGACAGAGAGAGAGGAAGAGATATATCTATAGAGAGAGACAGAGAGAGAGGGAGGAAGAGATATATCTATAGAAAGAGACAAAGAGAGAGGGAGGAAGAGATATATCTATAGAGAGAGACAAAGAGAGGGAGGAAGAGATATATCTATAGAGAGAGACAAAGAGAGGGAGGAAGAGATATATCTATAGAGAGAGACAAAGCGAGGGAGGAAGAGATATATCTATAGAGAGACAGAGAGAGAGGGAGGAAGAGATATATCTAGAGAGAGAGACAAAGAGAGAGAGGGAGGAAGAGATATATCTATAGAGAGACAGAAAGAGAGGGAGGAAGAGATATATCTAGAGAGAGACAAAGAGAGGGAGGAAGAGATATATCTATAGAGAGAGACAAAGAGAGAGGGAGGAAGAGATATATCTAGAGAGAGACAGAGGAGAGGGAGGAAGATATATATCTAGAGAGAGACAGAGAGAGGGAGGAAGATATATATCTAGAGAGAGAGACAAAGAGAGAGGGAGGAAGAGATATATCTATAGAGAGAGACAAGAGAGAGGGAGGAAGAGATATATCTATAGAGAGACAGAAAGAGAGGGAGGAAGAGATATATCTAGAGAGAGACAAAGAGAGGGAGGAAGAGATATATCTATAGAGAGAGACAAAGAGAGAGGGAGGAGAGATATATCTAGAGAGAGACAGAGAGAGAGGGAGGAAGATATATATCTAGAGAGAGACAGAGAGAGGGAGGAAGATATATATCTAGAGAGAGAGACAAAGAGAGAGGGAGGAAGAGATATATCTATAGAGAGAGACAAAGAGAGAGGGAGGAAGTGCTATATCTAGAGAGAAGACAGAGAGAGGGAGGCCAGAGATATATCTAGAGAGAGACAGAGAGAGAGGAGGAAGAGATATATCTAGAGAGAGAGACAAAGAGAGAGGGAGGAAGAGATATATCTATAGAGAGAGACAAAGAGAGAGGGAGGAAAGATATATTTCTAGAGAGAGACAGAGAGAGAGGGAGGAAGAGATATATCTAGAGAGAGACAGAGAGAGGGAGGAAGAGATATATCTAGAGAGAGACAGAGAGAGAGGGAGGAAGAGATATATCTAGAGAGAGACAGAGAGAGGGAGGAAGAGATATATCTAGAGAGAGAGACAAAGAGAGAGGGAGGAAGAGACATATCTAGAGAGAGACAGAGAGAGGGGAGGAAGAGATATATCTAGAGAGAGACAGAGAGAGGGAGGAAGAGATATATCTAGAGAGAGACAGAGAGAGGGAGGAAGAGATATATCTAGAGAGAGACAGAGAGAGAGGGAGGAAGAGATATATCTAGAGGAGACAGAGAGAGAGGGAGAAGAGATATATCTAGAGAGAGACAGAGAGAGGGAGGAAGAGATATATCTAGAGAGAGAGACAAAGAGAGAGGGAAGAAGAGATTATATCTATAGAGAGACAGAGAGAGAGGGAGGAAGAGATTATCTAGAGAGAGACAAAGAGAGGGAGGAAGAGATATATCTATAGAGAGAGACAAAAGAGAGAGGAAGGAAGAGATATATCTAGAGAGAGACAGAGAGAGAGGGAGGAAGAGATATATCTAGAGAGAGAACAGAGAGAGAGGGAGGAAGAGATATATCTAGAGAGAGACAGAGAGAGGGAGGAAGAGATATATCTAAGAGAGAGAGACAAAGAGAGAGGGAGGAAGAGATATATCTATAGAGAGAGACAAAGAGAGAGGGAGGAAGAGATATATCTAGAGAGAGACAGAGAGAGAGGGAGGAAGATATATATCTAAGAGAGACAGAGAGAGGGAGGAGATATATATCTAGAGAGAGAGACAAAGAGAGAGGGAGGAAGAGATATATCTATAGAGAGAGACAAAGAGAGAGGGAGGAAGAGATATATCTATAGAGAGACAGAAAGAGAGGGAGGAAGAGATATATCTAGAGAGAGACAAGAGAGGGAGGAAGAGATATATCTATAGAGAGAGACAAAGAGAGAGGGAGGAAGAGATATATCTAAGAGAGAGACAGAGAGAGAGGGAGGAAGATATATATCTAGAGAGAGACAGAGAGAGGGAGGAAGATATATATCTAGAGAGAGAGACAAAGAGAGAGGGAGGAAGAGATATATCTATAGAGAGAGACAAAGAGAGAGGGAGGAAGTGATATATCTAGAGAGAGACAGAGAGAGAGGGAGGAAGAGATATATCTAGAGAGAGACAGAGAGAGGGGGGAAGAGATATATCTAGAGAGAGAGACAAGAGAGAGGGAGGAGAGATATATCTATAGAGAGAGACAAAGAGAGAGGGGGAAGATATATTTCTAGAGAGAGACAGAGAGAGAGGGAGGAAGAGATATATCTAGAGAGAGACAGAGAGAGGGAGGAAGAGATATATCTAGAGAGAGACAGAGAGAGAGGGAGGAAGAGATATATCTAGAGAGAGACAGAGAGAGGGAGGAAGAGATATATCTAGAGAGAGAGACAGAGAGAGGGAGGAAGAGACATATCTAGAGAGAGACAGAGAGAGGGAGGAAGAGATATATCTAGAGAGAGACAGAGAGAGGGAGGAAGAGATATATCTAGAGAGAGACAGAGAGAGGGAGGAAGAGATATATCTAGAGAGAGACAGAGAGAGAGGGAGGAAGAGATATATCTAGAGAGAGACAAGAGAGAGAGGGAGGAAGAGATATATCTAGAGAGAGACAGAGAGAGGGAGGAAGAGATATATCTAGAGAGAGAGACAAGAGAGAGGAAGAAGAGATATATCTATAGAGAGACAGAGAGAGAGGGAGGAAGAGATATATCTAGAGAGAGACAAAGAGGGAGGAAGAGATATATCTATAGAGAGAGACAGAGAGAGGGAGGAAGAGATATATCTAGAGAGAGACAAAGAGAGGGAGGAAGAGATATATCTAGAGAGAGACAGAGAGAGAGGGAGGAAGAGATATATCTAGAGAGAGACAGAGAGAGGGAGGAAGAGATATATCTAGAGAGAGAGACAAAGAGAGAGGGAGGAAGAGATATATCTATAGAGAGAGACAAAGAGAGAGGGAGGAAGAGATATATCTAGAGAGAGACGAGAGAGAGGGAGGAAGAGATATATCTAGAGAGAGACAGAGAGAGAGGGAGGAAGAGATATATCTATAGAGAGAGACAGAGAGAGGGAGGAAGAGATATATCTATAGAGAGAGACAAAGAGAGAGGGAGGAAGAGATATATCTATAGAGAGAGACAAAGAGAGGGAGGAAGAGATATATCTATAGAGAGAGACAAAGAGAGGAGGAAGAGATATATCTATAGAGAGAGACAGAGAGGGAGGAAGAGATATATCTATAGAGAGACAGAGAGAGAGGGAGGAAGAGATATATCTAGAGAGAGAGACAAAGAGAGAGGGAGGAAGAGATATATCTATAGAGAGACAGAGAGAGAGGGAGGAAGAGATATATCTAGAGAGAAGACAGAGAGGGAGGAAGAGATATATCTATAGAGAGAGACAAGAGAGAGGGAGGAAGAGATATATCTAGAGAGAGACAGAGAGAGAGGGAGGAAGATATATATCTAGAGAGAGACAGAGAGAGGGAGGAAGATATATATCTAGAGAGAGAGACAAAGAGAGAGGGAGGAAGAGATATATCTATAGAGAGAGACAAAGAGAGAGGGAGGAAGAGATATATCTAGAGAGAGACAGAGAGAGAGGGAGGAAGAGATATATCTAGAGAGAGACAGAGAGAGAGGGAGGAAGAGATATATCTAGAGAGAGAGACAAAGAGAGAGGGAGGAAGAGATATATCTATAGAGAGAGACAAAGAGAGAGGGAGGAAGATATATATCTAGAGAGAGACAGAGAGAGAGGGAGGAAGAGATATATCTAGAGAGAGACAGAGAGAGGGAGGAAGAGATATATCTAGAGAGAGACAGAGAGAGAGGGAGGAAGAGATATATCTAGAGAGAGACAGAGAGAGGGAGGAAGAGATATATCTAGAGAGAGAGACAAAGAGAGAGGGAGGAAGAGATATATCTAGAGAGAGACAGAGAGAGGGGAAGAGATATATCTATAGAGAGAGACAAAGAGAGGGAGGAAGAGATATATCTATAGAGAGAGACAAGAGAGGGAGGAAGAGATATATCTATAGAGAGAACAGAGAGAGAGGGGGAAAGAGATATATCTAGAGAGAGACAAGAGAGAGGGAGGAAGAGATATATCTATAGAGAGACAGAAAGAGAGGGAGGAAGAGATATATCTAGAGAGAGACAGAGAGGAGGAAGAGATATATCTATAGAGAGAGACAAAGGAGGGAGGAAGAGATATATCTAGAGAGAGACAGAGAGAGGGAGGAAGAGATATACTATAGAGAGAGACAGAGAGAGAGGGAGGAAGAGATATATCTAGAGAGAGACAGAGAGAGGGAGGAAGAGATATATCTAAGAGAGAGACAAGAGAGAGAGGAAGAGATATATCTTAGAGAGAGACAAAGAGAGAGGGAGGAAGAGATATATCTAGAGAGAGACAGAGAGAGAGGAGGGAGAGATATATCTAGAGAGAGACAGAGAGAGGGGAGGAAGAGATATATCTATAGAGAGAGACAGAGAGAGAGGGAGGAAGAGATATATCTATAGANGAAGAGATATATCTATAGAGAGACAGAGAGAGAGGGAGGAAGAGATATATCTAGAGAGAGAGACAGAGAGAGAGGGAGGAAGAGATATATCTATAGAGAGACAGAGAGAGAGGAGGAAGAGATATATCTAGAGAGAGACAAAGAGAGGGAGGAAGAGATATATCTATAGAGAGAGACAAAGAGAGAGGGAGGAAGAGATATATCTAGAGAAGACAGAGAGAGAGGGAGAAGATATATATCTAGAGAGAGACAGAGAGAGAGAAGATATATATCTAGAGAGAGAGACAAAGAGAGAGGAGGAAGAGATATATCTATAGAAGACAAAGAGAGAGGGAGGAATATAGAGAGATATATCTAGAGAGAGAAGAGAGAGAGGGAGGAGGGGAAGAGATATATCTAGAGAGAGACAGAGAGAGAGGGAGGAAGAGATATATCTAGAGAGAGACAAGAGAGAGGAGGAAGAGATATATCTATAGAGAGAGACAAAGAGAGAGGGAGGAAGAGATATATCTAAGAGAGACAGAGAGAGAGGAGGAAGAGATATATCTAGAGAGAGACAGAGAGAGGAGGAAGAGATATATCTAGAGAGAGACAGAGAGAGAGGGAGGAAGAGATATATCTAGAGAGAGACAGAGAGAGGGAGGAAGAGATATATCTAGAGAGAGAGACAAAGAGAGAGGGAGGAAGAGACATATCTAGAGAGAGACAGAGAGAGGGAGGAAGAGATATATCTATAGAGAGAGACAAAGAGAGGGAGGAAGAGATATATCTATAGAGAGAGACAAGAGAGGAGGAAGAGATATATCTATAGAGAGACAGAGAGAGAGGGAGGAAGAGATATATCTAGAGAGAGAGACAAAGAGAGAGAGGGAGGAAGAGATATATCTATAGAGAGACAGAGAGAGAGGGAGGAAGAGATATCTAGAGAGAGACAAAGAGAGGGAGGAAGAGATATATCTATAGAGAGAGACAAAGAGAGAGGAGGAAGAGATATATCTAGAGAGAGACAGAGAGAGAGGGAAGAGATATATCTAGAGAGAGACAGAGAGAGAGGGAGGAAGAGATATATCTAGAGAGAGACAGAGAGAGGGAGGAAGAGATATATCTAGAGAGAGAGACAAAGAGAGAGGGAGAAGAGATATATCTATAGAGAGAGACAAAGAGAGAGGGAGGAAGTTATAATCTAGAAGAGACAGAGAGAGGGAGGAAGAGATATTCTAGAGAGAGACAGAGAGAGAGGGAGGAAGAGATATATCTATAGAGAGAGACAGAGAGAGAGGGAGAAGAGATATATCTATAGAGAGAGACAAAGAGAGAGGGAGGAAGAGATATATCTATAGAGAGAGACAAAAGAGAGGGGAGAAGAGATATATCTATAGAGAGAGACAAAGAGAGGGAGGAAGAGATATATCTATAGAGAGAGACAAAGAGAGGGAGGAAGAGATATATCTTAGAGAGACAGAGAGAGAGGGAGGAAGAGATATATCTAGAGAGAGAGACAAAGAGAGAGAGGGAGGAAGAGATATATCTATAGAGAGACAGAAGAGAGGGAGGAGAGATATATCTAGAGAAGAGACAAAGAGAGGAGGAAGAGATATATCTATAGAGAGACAGAGAGAGGGAGAAGAGATATATCTAGAGAGAGACAGAGAGAGAGGGAGGAAGAGATATATCTAGAGAGAGACAGAGAGAGAGGAAGAGATATATCTAGAGAGAGAGACAAGAGAGAGGGAGGAAGAGATATATCTATAGAGAGAGACAAAGAGAGAGGAGGGAATCTATATCTAGAGAGAGACAGAGAGAGAGGGAGGAAGAGATATATCTAGAGAGAGACAGAGAGAGAGGAGGAAGAGATATATCTAGAGAGAGAGACAAAGAGAGGGAGGAGAGGAAGAGATATATCTAGAGAGAGACAGAGAGAGAGAGGGAGGAAGAATATATCTAGAGAGAGACAGAGAGAGGGAGGAAGAGATATATCTAGAGAGAGAGACAAGAGAGAGGGAGGAAGAGATATATCTAGAGAGAGACAGAGAGAGGGAGGAAGAGATATATCTAGAGAGAGACAAAGAGAGGGAGGAAGAGATATATCTATAGAGAGAGACAAAGAGAGGGAGGAAGAGATATATCTATAGAGAGACAGAGAAGAGGGAGGAAGAGATATATCTAGAGAGAGAGACAAAGAGAGAGAGGGAGGAAGAGATATATCTATAGAGAGACAGAAGAGAGGGAGGAAGAGATATATCTAGAGAGAGACAAAGAGAGGGAGAAGAGATATATCTATAGAGAGACAAAGAGAGAGGAGGAAGAGATATATCTAGAGAGAGACAGAGAGAGAGGGAAGATATATATCTAGAGAGAGACAGAGAGAGGGAGGAAGAGATATATCTAGAGAGAGAGACAAAGAGAGGGAGGAAGAGATATATCTATAGAGAGAGACAAAGAGAGAGGGAGGAAGAGATATATCTAGAGAGAGACAGAGAGAGAGGGAGGAAGAGATATATCTAGAGAGAGACAGAGAGAGAGGGAGGAAGAGTATATCTAGAGAGAGAGACAAAGAGAGAGGGAGGAAGAGATATATCTATAGAGAGACAAAGAGAGAGGGAGAAGAGATATATCTAGAGAGAGACAGAGAGAGAGGAGAAGAGATATATCTAGAGAGAGACAGAGAGAGGAGGAAGAGATATATCTAGAGAGAGACAGAGAGAGAGGAGGAAAGAGATATATCTAGAGAGAGACAGAGAGAGGGAGGAAGAGATATATCTAGAGAGAGAGACAAAGAGAGAGGAGGAAGAGATATATCTAGAGAGAGAACAGAGAGAGGGAGGAAGAGATATATCTAGAGAGAGACAGAGAGAGGGAGGAAGAGATATATCTAGAGAGAGACAGAGAGAGGGAGGAAGAGATATATCTAGAGAGAGACAGAGAGAGGGAGGAAGAGATATATCTAGAGAGAGACAGAGAGAGAGGGAGGAAGAGATATATCTAGAGAGAGACAGAGAGAGAGGGAGGAAGAGATATATCTAGAGAGAGAGACAAAGAGAGAGGGAGGAAGAGATATATCTAGAGAGAGACAGAGAGAGAGGGAGGAAGAGATATATCTAGAGAGAGACAAAGAGAGGGAGGAAGAGATATATCTATAGAGAGAGACAAAGAGAGAGGGAGGAAGAGATATATCTAGAGAGAGACAGAGAGAGAGGGAGAGAGATATATCTATAGAGAGAGACAGAGAGAGGGAGGAAGAGATATATCTATAGAGAGAGACAAAGAGAGGAGAGGAAGAGAATATATATCTAGAGAGAGAGACAGAGAGAGGGAGGAAGAGATATATCTATAGAGAGAGAGACAAGAGAGAGGGAGGAAGAGATATATCTAGAGAGAGACAGAAGAGAGAGGGAGGAAGAGATATATCTAGAGAGAGACAGAGAGAGAGGGAGGAAGAGATATATCTATAGAGAGAGACAAAGAGAGGAGGAAGAGATATATCTAGAGAGAGACAGAGAGAGAGGGAGGAAGAGATATATCTAGAGAGAGAGACAAAGAGAGAGAGGGAGGAAGAGATATATCTATAGAGAGACAGAGAGAGAGGGAGGAAGAGATATATCTAGAGAGAGACAAAGAGAGGGAGGAAGAGATATATCTATAGAGAGAGACAAAGAGAGAGGAGGAAGAAGATATCTAGAGAGAGACAGAGAGAGAGGGAGGAAGAGATATATCTAGAGAGAGACAGAGAGAGAGGGAGGAGAGATATATCTAGAGAGAGACAGAGAGAGAGGGAGGAAGAGATATATCTATAGAGAGAGACAAGAGAGAGAGGGAGGAAGAGATATATCTATAGAGAGAGACAAGAGAGAGGGAGGAAGAGATATATCTATAGAGAGAGACAAAGAGAGGGAGGAAGAGATATATCTATAGAGAGAGACAAAGAGAGGGAGGAAGAGATATATCTATAGAGAGACAGAGAGAGAGGGAGGAAGAGATATATCTAGAGAGAGACAAAGAGAGAGAGGGAGGAGAGAGATATATCTCTAGAGAGAGAGACAGAGAGAGAGGGAGGAAGAATATATATCTAGAGAGAGACAAAGAGAGAGGGAGGAAGAGATATATCTAGAGAGAGACAGAGAGAGAGGAGGAAGAGATATATCTAGAGAGAGACAGAGAGAGAGGGAGGAAGAGATATATCTAGAGAGAGAGACAAAGAGAGAGGGAGGAAGAGATATATCTATAGAGAGAGACAAAGAGAGAGGGAGGAAGAGATATATCTAGAGAGAGACAGAGAGAGAGGGAGGAAGAGATATATCTAGAGAGACAGAGAGAGGGAGGAAGAGATATATCTAGAGAGAGACAGAGAGAGAGGGAGGAAGAGATATATCTAGAGAGAGACAGAGAGAGGGAGGAAGAGATATATCTAGAGAGAGAGACAAAGAGAGAGGGAGGAAGAGATATATCTAGAGAGAGACAGAGAGAGGAGGAGAGATATATCTAGAGAGAGACAGAGAGAGGGAGGAAGAGATATATCTAGAGAGAGACAGAGAGAGGGAGGAAGAGATATATCTAGAGAGAGACAGAGAGAGAGGGAGGAAGAGATATATCTAGAGAGAGACAGAGAGAGAGGGAGGAAGAGATATATCTAGAGAGAGACAGAGAGAGGGAGGAAGAGATATATCTAGAGAGAGAGACAAAGAGAGAGGGAGGAAGAGATATATCTATAGAGAGACAGAGAGAGAGGAGGAAGAGATATATCTAGAGAGAGACAAAGAGAGGAGGAAGAGATATATCTATAGAGAGAGAGACAAAGAGAGAGAGGGAGGAAGAGATATATTCTAGAGAGAGACAGAGAGAGGGAGGAAGATATATATCTAGAGAGAGACAGAGAGAGGGAGGAAGAGATATATCTAGAGAGAGAGACAAGAGAGAGGGAGGAAGATATATCTATAGAGAGAGACAAGAGAGAGGAGGAAGAGCTATATCTAGAGAGAGACAGAGAGAGAGGAAGAAAGATGATATATCTATAGAGAGACAGAGAGAGGGGAGGAAGAGATATATCTATAGAGAGAGACAAAGAGAGGGAGGAAGATATATCTATAGAGAGACAGAGAGAGGGGAGGAAGAGATATATCTAGAGAGAGACAAAGAGAGGGAGGAAGAAGATATATCTATAGAGAGAGACAAAGAGAGAGGGAGGAAGAGATATATCTAGAGAGAGACAGAGAGAGAGGGAGGAAGAGATATATCTAGAGAGAGACAGAGAGAGGAGAGGAAGAAGATATATATCTAGAGAGAACAGAGAGAGGAGGGAAGAGATATATCTAGAGAGAGACAAAGAGAGAGGAGGAAGAGATATATCTATAGAGAGAGACAAGAGAGAGGGAGGAAGAGATATATCTAGAGAGAGACAGAGAGAGAGGAGGAAGAGATATATCTAGAGAGAGACAGAGAGAGAGGGAGGAAGAGATATATCTATAGAGAGAGACAGAGAGAGGGAGGAAGAGATATATCTATAGAAGAGACAAAGAGAGAGGGAGGAAGAGATATATCTAGAGAGAGACAAAGAGAGGGAGGAAGAGATATATCTATAGAGAGAGACAAAGAGAGGGAGGAAGAGATATATCTATAGAGAGAGACAAAGAGAGGGAGGAAGAGATATATCTATAGAGAGACAGAGAGAGAGGGAGGAAGAGATATATCTAGAGAGAGAGACAAAGAGAGAGAGGAGGAAGAAGATATATCTATAGAGAGACAGAGAGAGGGGAGGAAGAGATATATCTATAGAGAGAGACAAAGAGAGGGAGGAAGAGATATATCTATAGAGAGAGACAAAGAGAGAGGGAGGAAGAGATATATCTAGAGAGAGACAGAGAGAGAGGGAGGAAGATATATATCTAGAGAGAGACAGAGAGAGGGAGGAAGATATATATCTAGAGAGAGAGACAAAGAGAGAGGGAGGAAGAGATATATCTATAGAGAGAGACAAAGAGAGAGGGAGGAAGTGATATATTCTAGAGAGAGACAAGAGAGAGAGGGAGGAAGAGATATATCTAGAGAGAGACAGAGAGAGAGGGAGGAAGAGATATATCTAGAGAGAGAGACAAAGAGAGAGAGGAGGAAGAGATATATCTATAGAGAGAGACAAAGAGAGAGGGGAAGATATATATCTAGAGAGAGACAGAGAGAGAGGGAGGAAGAGATATATCTAGAGAGAGACAGAGAGAGGGAGGGAAGAGATATATCTAGAGAGAGACAGAGAGAGAGGGAGGAAGAGATATATCTAGAGAGAGACAGAGAGAGAGGGAGGAAGAGATATATCTAGAGAGAGAGACAAGGAGAGGGAGGAAGAGATATATCTAGAGAGAGACAGAGAGGGGAGGAAGAGATATATCTAGAGAGAGACAGAGAGAGGAGGAAGAGATATATCTAGAGAGAGACAGAGAGAGGGAGGAAGAGATATATCTAGAGAGAGACAGAGAGAGAGGGAGGAAGAGATATATCTAGAGAGAGACAGAGAGAGAGGGAGGAAGAGATATATCTAGAGAGAGAAGAGAGAGGGAGAAGAAGAGATATATCTAGAGAGAGAGACAAAGAGAGAGGGAGGAAGAGATATATCTATAGAGAGACAGAGAGAGAGGGAGGAAGAGATATATCTAGAGAGAGACAAAGAGAGGGAGGAAGAGATATATCTATAGAGAGAGACAAAGAGAGAGGGAGGAAGAGATATATCTAGAGAGAGACAGAGAGAGAGGGAGGAAGATATATATCTAGAGAGAGACAGAGAGAGGGAGGAAGAGATATATCTAGAGAGAGAGACAAAGAGAGAGGAGGAAGAGATATATCTATAGAGAGAGACAAAGAGAGAGGTAGGAAGAGATATATCTAGAGAGAGACAGAGAGAGAGGGAGGAAGAGATATATCTATAGAGAGACAGAGAGAGGGGGAAGAAGAGATATATCTATAGAGAGAGACAAAGAGAGGGAGGAAGAGATATATCTATAGAGAGACAGAGAGAGAGGGAGGAAGAGATATATCTAGAGAGAGACAAAGAGAGGGAGGAAGAGATATATCTATAGAGAGAGACAAAGAGAGAGGAGGAAGAGATATATCTAGAGAGAGACAGAGAAGAGGGAGGAAGAGATATATCTAGAGAGAGACAGAGAGAGAGGGAGAAGAGATATATCTAGAGAGAGACAGAGAGAGGGAGGAAGAGATATATCTAGAGAGAGAGACAGAGAGAGAGGGAGGAAGAGATATATCTATAGAGAGAGACAAAGAGAGAGGGAGGAAGAGTTATATCTAGAGAGAGACAGAGAGAGAGGGAGGAAGAGATATATCTAGAGAGAGACAGAGAGAGGGAGGAAGAGAAGAGATATATCTATAGAGAGACAGAGATAGAGGGAGAGAGGGGAGGAAGAGATATATCTATAGAAAGAGACAAAGAGAGAGGGAGGAAGAGATATATCTATAGAGAGAGACAAAGAGAGGGAGGAAGAGATATATCTATAGAGAGAGACAAAGAGAGGGAGGAAGAGATATATCTATAGAGAGAGACAAAGAGAGGGAGGGGGGAAGAGATATATCTATAGAGAGACAGAGAGAGAGGGGAGGAAGAGATATATCTAGAGAGGAGAGACAAAGAGAGGAGAGGAGGAAGAGATATATCTATAGAGAGACAGAGAGAGAGGGAGGAAGAGATATATCTAGAGAGAGACAAAGAGGGGGGAGGAAGAGATATATCTAGAGAGAGACAAAGAGAGAGGGAGGAAGAGATATATCTATTAGAGAGAGACAGAGAGAGAGGGAGGAAGAGATATATATCTAGAGAGAGACAGAGAGAGGGAGGGAAGATATATATCTAGAGAGAGAGACAAGAGAGAGGGAGGAAGAGATATATCTATAGAGAGAGACAAAGAGAGAGGGAGGAAGTGCTATATCTAGAGAGAGACAGAGAGAGAGGGAGGAAGAGAAGGAAGAGATATATCTAGAGAGAGACAGAGAGAGAGGGAGGAAGAGATATATATCTAGAGAGAGAGACAAAGAGAGAGGGAGGAAGAGGATATATCTATAGAGAGAGACAAAGAGAGAGGGAGGAAGATATATCTAGAGAGAGACAGAGAAGAGAGGGAGGGAAGAGATATATCTAGAGAGAGACAGAGAGAGGGAGGAAGAGATATATCTAGAGAGAGACAGAGAGAGAGGGAGGAAAGAGATATCTAGAGAGAGACAGAGAGAGGGAGGAAGAGATATATCTAGAGAGAGAGAGACAAAGAGAGAGGGAGGAAGAGAGAGACATATCTAGAGAGACAGAGAGAGGGAGAGGAAGGAAGAGATATATCTAGAGAGAGACAGAGAGAGGGAGGAAGAGATATATCTAGAGAGAGACAGAGAGAGGGAGGGAAGAGATATATCTAGAGAGAGACAGAGAGAGAGGGAGGAAGAGATATATCTAGAGAGAGACAGAGAGAGAGGGAGGAAGAGATATATCTAGAGAGAGAAGAGACAGGGAGGAGAGATGATAAAAGAGAGAGAGAGAGAGGGAGAAGAGATATATCTATAGAGAGACAGAGAGAGAGGGAGGAAGAGATATATCTAGAGAGAGACAAAGAGAGGGAGGAAGAGATATATCTATAGAGAGAGACAAAGAGAGAAGGGAGGAAGATATATATCTAGATAGAGGACAGAGAGAGGAGGAGAGATATATCTAGAGAGAGACAGAGAGAGGGAGGAAGAGATATATCTAGAGAGAGACAGAGAGAGAGGGGAGGAAGAGATATATCTAGAGAGAGACAGAGAGAGGGAGGAAGAGATATATCTAGAGAGAGAGACAAAGAGAGAGGGAGGAAGAGACATATCTAGAGAGAGACAGAGAGAGGGAGGAAGAGATATATCTAGAGAGAGACAGAGAGAGGGAGGAAGAGATATATCTAGAGAGAGACAGAGAGAGGGAGGAAGAGATATATCTAGAGAGAGACAGAGAGAGAGGGAGGAAGAGATATATCTAGAGAGAGACAGAGAGAGAGGGAGGAAGAGATATATCTAGAGAGAGACAGAGAGAGGGAGGAAGAGATATATCTAGAGAGAGAGACAAAGAGAGAGGGAGGAAGAGATATATCTATAGAGAGACAGAGAGAGAGGGAGGAAGAGATATATCTAGAGAGAGACAAAGAGAGGGAGGAAGAGATATATCTATAGAGAGAGACAAAGAGAGAGGGAGGAAGAGATATATCTAGAGAGAGACAGAGAGAGAGGGAGGAAGATATATATCTAGATAGAGACAGAGAGAGGGAGGAAGAGATATATCTAGAGAGAGAGACAAAGAGAGAGGGAGGAAGAGATATATCTATAGAGAGAGACAAAGAGAGAGGGAGGAAGTGCTATATCTAGAGAGAGAGACAAAGAGAGAGAGGGAGGAAGAGATATATCTATAGAGAGACAGAGAGAGAGGGAGGAAGAGATATATCTAGAGAGAGACAAAGAGAGGGAGGAAGAGATATATCTATAGAGAGAGACAAAAGAGAGGGAGGGAAGATATATATCTAGAGAGAGACAGAGAGAGAGGGAGGAAGAGATATATCTAGAGAGAGACAGAGAGAAGGGGGGAAGAGATATATCTAGAGAGAGACAGAGAGAGGGAGGAGAGATATCTAGAGAGAGACAGACAAAGAGAGAGGGAGGAAGAGATATATCTATAGAGAGAGACAAAGAGAGAGGGAGGAAGAGTTATATCTAGAGAGAGAGAGACAGAGAGAGAGGAGGAAGAGATATATCTAGAGAGAGACAGAGAGAGAGAGAGGGAGGAAGAGATATATCTATAGAGAGAGACAGAGAGAGAGGGAGGAAGAGATATATCTATAGAGAGAGACAAAGAGAGAGGGAGGAAGAGATATATCTATAGAGAGAGACAAAGAGAGAGGGAGGAAGAGATATATAGATAGAGAGAGAGAGAGAGAGGGAGGAAGAGATATATCTATAGAGAGAGACAAAGAGAGGGGAGGAAGAGATATATCTATAGAGAGACACGAGAGAGAGAGGGAGGAAGAGATATATTCTAGAGAGAGAGACAAAAGAGAGAGGGAGGAAGAGATATATCTATAGAGAGACAGAGATAGAGGGAGGAGGAAGAGATATATCTAGAGAGAGAGAGACAGAGAGAGAGGGAGGAAGAGATATCTAGAGAGAGACAGAGAGAGAGGGAGGAAGAGATATCTAGAGAGAGACAGAGAGAGGGAGGAAGAGATATATCTAGAGAGAGAGACAAGAGAGAGAGGGAGGAAGAGATATATCTATAGAGAGACAAGAGAGAGGGAGGGGAGGAAGAGATATATCTAGAGAGAGACAGAGAGAGAGGGAGGAAGAGATATCTATAGAGAGAGACAGAGAGAGAGGGAGGAAGAGATATATCTATAGAGAGAGACAAAGAGAGAGGGAGGAAGAGATATCTAGAGAGAGAGACAGAGAGAGAGGGAGGAAGAGATATATCTATAGAGAGAGACAAAGAGAGGGGAGGAAGAGATATATCTAGAGAGAGAGACAAAGAGAGGGAGGAAGAGATATATCTATAGAGAGACAGAGAGAGGGAGGAAGAGATATATCTAGAGAGAGACAAAGAGAGGGAGGAAGAGATATATCTATAGAGAGAGACAAAGAGAGAGGGAGGAAGAGATATATCAGAGAGAGAGACAGAGAGAGAGGGAGGAAGAGATATATATCTAGAGAGAGACAGAGAGAGGGAGGAAGATATATCTAGAGAGAGAGACAAGAGAGAGGGAGGAAGAGATATATCTATAGAGAGAGACAAAGAGAGAGGAGGAAGTGATATATCTAGAGAGAGACAGAGAGAGAGGGAGGAAGAGATATATCTAGAGAGAGACAGAGAGAGAGGGAGGAAGAGATATATCTAGAGAGAGAGACAAAGAGAGAGGGAGGAAAGGAGAGGGAGAGAGATATCTAAGAGAGGACAAAGAGAGAGGGGGGAGAAGAGATATATCTAGAGAGAGACAGAGAGAGAGGGAGGAAGAGATATATCTAGAGAGAGACAGAGAGAGGGAGGAAGAGATATATATAGAGAGAGACAGAGAGAGAGGGAGGAAGAGATATATCTAGAGAGAGACAGAGAGAGAGGGAGGAAGAGATATATCTAGAGAGAGAGACAAAGAGAGAGGGAGGAGGAGATACATATCTAGAGAGAGACAGAGAGAGGGAGGAAGAGAGATATATCTAGAGAGAGACAGAGAGAGAGGGAGGAGGAAGAGATATATCTAGAGAGAGACAGAGAGAGAGGGAGGAAGAGATATATCTAGAGAGAGACAGAGAGAGAGGAGAGGGAGGAGAGAGATAATCTAGAGAGAGACAGAGAGAGAGGGAGGAAGAGATATATCTAGAAGAGACAGAGAGAGGGGGGAAGAAGAGATATATCTAGAGAGAGAGACAAAGAGAGAGGGAGGAAGAGATATATCTAGAGAGAGACAGACAGAGAGAGAGGGAGGAAGAGATATATCTAGAGAGAGACAAAGAGAGGGAGGAAGAGATATATCTATAGAGAGAGACAAAGAGAGAGGGAGGAAGAGATATATCTATAGAGAGAGACAGAGAAGAGAGGGAGGAAGAGATATATCTATAGAGAGAGACAAAGAGAGGGAGGAAGAGATATATCTATAGAGAGAGACAAAGAGAGGGAGGAAGAGATATATCTATAGAGAGAGACAAAGAGAGGGAGGAAGAGATATATCTATAGAGAGAGAAAGAGAGAGGGAGGAAGAGATATATCTATAGAGAGACAAAGAGAGGGAGGAAGAGATATATCTATAGAGAGACAGAGAGAGAGGGAGGAAGAGATATATCTAGAGAGAGAGACAAAGAGAGAGAGGGAGGAAGAGATATATCTAGAGAGAGACAAAGAGAGGGAGGAAGAGATATATCTATAGAGAGAGACAAAGAGAGAGGGAGGAAGAGATATATCAGAGAGAGACAGAGAGAGAGGGAGGAAGATATATATCTAGAGAGAGACAGAGAGAGGGAGGAAGATATATATCTAGAGAGAGAGACAAAGAGAGAGGGAGGAAGAGATATATCTATAGAGAGAGACAAAGAGAGAGGGAGGAAGTGCTATATCTAGAGAGAGACAGAGAGAGAGGGAGGAAGAGATATATCTAGAGAGAGACAGAGAGAGAGGGAGGAAGAGATATATCTAGAGAGAGAGACAAAGAGAGAGGGAGGAAGAGATATATCTATAGAGAGAGACAAAGAGAGAGGGGGGAAGATATATATCTAGAGAGAGACAGAGAGAGAGGGAGGAAGAGATATATCTAGAGAGAGACAGAGAGAGGGAGGAAGAGATATATCTAGAGAGAGACAGAGAGAGAGGGAGGAAGAGATATATCTAGAGAGAGACAGAGAGAGGGAGGAAGAGATATATCTAGAGAGAGAGACAAAGAGAGAGGGAGGAAGAGACATATCTAGAGAGAGACAGAGAGAGGGAGGAAGAGATATATCTAGAGAGAGACAGAGAGAGGGAGGAAGAGATATATCTAGAGAGAGACAGAGAGAGGGAGGAAGAGATATATCTAGAGAGAGACAGAGAGAGAGGAGGAAGAGATATATCTAGAGAGAGACAGAGAGAGAGGGAGGAAGAGATATATCTAGAGAGAGACAGAGAGAGGGAGGAAGAGATATATCTAGAGAGAGAGACAAAGAGAGAGGGAGGAAGAGATATATCTATAGAGAGACAGAGAGAGAGGGAGGAAGAGATATATCTAGAGAGAGACAAAGAGAGGGAGGAAGAGATATATCTATAGAGAGAGACAAAGAGAGAGGGAGGAAGAGATATATCTAGAGAGAGACAGAGAGAGAGGGAGGAAGATATATATCTAGAGAGAGACAGAGAGAGGGAGGAAGAGATATATCTAGAGAGAGAGACAAAGAGAGAGGGAGGAAGAGATATATCTATAGAGAGAGACAAAGAGAGAGGGAGGAAGTGCTATATCTAGAGAGAGACGGCGAGAGAGGAGGACGCGGACGAGTGATATATCTATAGAGAGGACAGAGAGAGGGGGGAAGAGATTATCTCTATAGAGAGAGACAAAGAGAGGGAGGGAAGAGATATATCTATAGAGAGACAGAGAGAGAGGGAGGAAGAGATATATCTAGAGAGAGAGACAAAGAGAGAGAGGGAGGAAGAGATATATCTATAGAGAGACAGAGAGAGAGGGAGGAAGAGCTCTATCTAGAGAGAGACAAAGAGCAGGGAGGAAGAGATATATCTATAGAGAGAGACAAAGAGAGAGGGAGGAAGGAGATATATCTAGAGAGAGGACAGAGAGAGAGGAGGAGAGATATATCTAGAGAGAGACAGAGAGAGAGGGAGAAGAGATATATCTAGAGAGAGACAGAGAGAGGGCGGAAGAGATATATCTAGAGAGAGAGACAAAGAGAGAGGGAGGAAGAGATATATCTATAGAGAGAGACAAAGAGAGAGGGAGGAAGAGTTAGATCTAGAGAGAGACAGAGAGAGAGGAGGGAAGAGATATATCTAGAGAGAGACAGAGAGAGAGGGAGGAAGGAGATATATCTATAGAGAGAGACAGAGAGAGAGGGAGGAAGAGATATATCTATAGAGAGAGACAAAGAGAGAGGGAGGAAGAGATATATCTATAGAGAGAGACAAAGAGAGAGGGAGGAAGAGATATATCTATAGAGAGAGACAAAGAGAGGGAGGAAGAGATATATCTATAGAGAGAGACAAAGAGAGGGAGGAAGAGATATATCTATAGAGAGACAGAGAGAGGAGGAGGAAGAGATATATCTAGAGAGAGAGACAAAGAGAGGAGAGGAGGAAGAGATATATCTATAGAGAGACAGAGATAGAGGGAGGAAGAGATATATCTAGAGAGAGAGACAAAGAGAGAGAGGGAGGAAGAGATATATCTATAGAGAGACAGAGAGAGAGGGAGGAAGAGATATATCTAGAGAGAGACAAAGAGAGGGAGGAAGAGATATATCTATAGAGAGAGACAAAGAGAGAGGGAGGAAAGAGATATATCTAGAGAGAGACAGAGAGAGAGGGAGGAAGAGATATATCTAGAGAGAGACAGAGAGAGAGGGAGGAAGAGATATATCTAGAGAGAGACAGAGAGAGGGAGGAAGAGATATATCTAGAGGAGAGACAAAGAGAGAGGGAGGAAGAGATATATCTATAGAGAGAGACAAAGAGAGCGGGAGGAAGAGTTATATCTAGAGAGAGACAGAGAGAGAGGGAGGAAGAGATATATCTAGAGAGAGACAGAGAGAGAGGGAGGAAGAGATATATCTATAGAGAGAGACAGAGAGAGAGGGAGGAAGAGATATATCTATAGAAAGAGACAAAGAGAGAGGGAGGAAGAGATATATCTATAGAGAGAGACAAAGAGAGGGAGGAAGAGATATATCTATAGAGAGAGACAAAGAGAGGGAGGAAGAGATATATCTATAGAGAGAGACAAAGAGAGGGAGGAAGAGATATATCTATAGAGAGACAGAGAGGAGAGAGGTAGGAAGAGATATATCTAGAGAGAGAGACAAAGAGAGAGAGGGAGGAAGAGAATATCTATAGAGAGACAGAGAGAGAGGGAGGAAGAGATATATCTAGAGAGAGACAAAGAGAGGGAGGAAGAGATATATCTATAGAGAGAGACAAAGAGAGAGGGAGGAAGAGATATATCTAGAGAGAGACAGAGAGAGAGGGAGGAAGAGATATATCTAGAGAGAGACAGAGAGAGGGGAGGACGAGATATATCTAGAGAGAGACAGAGAGAGAGGGAGGAAGAGATATATCTAGAGAGAGACAGAGAGAGGGAGGAAGAGATATATCTAGAGAGATAGACAAAGAGAGAGGGAGGAAGAGACATATCTAGAGAGAGACAGAGAGAGGGAGGAAGAGATATATCTAGAGAGAGACAGAGAGAGGGAGGAACAGATATATCTAGAGAGAGACAGAGAGAGGGAGGAAGATATATATCTAGAGAGAGACAGAGAGAGGGAGGAAGAGATATATCTAGAGAGAGACAGAGAGAGAGACAGAGAGGGAGGAAGAGACATATCTAGAGAGAGACAGAGAGAGGGGAGGAAGAGATGTATCTAGAGAGAGACAGAGAGAGAGAAAGAGAGAGGGAGGAAGATATATATCTAGAGAGAGACAGAGAGAGAGACAAAGAGAGGGAGGAAGAGATATATCTAGAGAGAGACAGAGAGAGAGGGAGGAAGAGATATATCTAGACAGAGACAGAGAGAGGGAGGAAGAGATATATCTAGAGAGAGAGACAAAGAGAGAGGGAGGAAGAGATATATCTATAGAGAGAGACAAAGAGAGAGGGAGGAAGTGCTATATCTAGAGAGAGACAGAGAGAGAGGGAGGAAGATATATATCTAGAGAGAGACAGAGAGAGAGGGAGGAAGAGATATATCTAGAGAGAGAGACAAAGAGAGAGGGAAGAAGAGATATATCTATAGAGAGAGACAAAGAGAGAGGGAGGAAGAGATATATCTAGAGAGAGACAGAGAGAGAGGGAGGAAGAGATATATCTAGAGAGAGACAGAGAGAGGGAGGAAGAGATATATCTAGAGAGAGACAGAGAGAGAGGGAGGAAGAGATATATCTAGAGAGAGACAGAGAGAGGGAGGAAGAGATATATCTAGAGAGAGAGACAAAGAGAGAGGGAGGAAGAGACATATCTAGAGAGAGACAGAGAGAGGGAGGAAGAGATATATCTAGAGAGAGACAGAGAGAGGGAGGAAGAGATATATCTAGAGAGAGACAGAGAGAGGGGAGGAAGAGATGTATCTAGAGAGAGACAGAGAGAGAGAAAGAGAGAGGGAGGAAGATATATATCTAGAGAGAGACAGAGAGAGAGACAAAGAGAGGGAGGAAGAGATATCTAGAGAGAGACAGAGAGAGATATATAGTGTATCTATAAAAAGAGGGGCATGAAACGAGGGAGAGAGGGTTGACACGGCTGCTTGGCTGGTCTGTCGACTGTAGCCCCAGAGTCTCGTTTTTCTGTGGGATGATGGAACAGGGGCTGTGGCGGCTGTGACACATGCTGCTGTTGATATATTTAGAGGAATATAAAGCTGCGACTGGGCCCTAATCTGCTGCATCTCTCCTGCACTGTATTACTCTGAAGACACCACTATTTCTTCTTATCTCTCCACAAGTCTCTCCCTGCTCCCCACCGTTTGAAAGCACAGACACGGTCCCAGCTCCAGAGCTAGTGGGAAGGGCAGAGAGAGTAAGGAGGAGGAAGGGGGGATTTATCGTGGCCACCATTTTGAGGCTGTGGAAAGAGGAGTGCAGGAGCTTGTTATTGTTTTAATAATATGTCATGCGCACTGTAATACATCATATTTTTCTAAAGACAAAAGTGAATCCACCTGCGGCTGTATTAAATGCCCATGGCTGGGCTGATATGAAAACACAGAGGTACTATATCCCAGGGTTACTAATGCTGCAGTATAACATCCTCAGTGATCTCAGATAACATCCTCAGTGATCATTCTCTAGTGAATACTCTAGCTTCTTTACTGCCCCCTGGCTAGTGAATACTGTAGCTCCTTTTACTGCCCCTGGCTAGTGGCTACTGTAGCTCCTTTTACTGCCCCCTGGCTAGTGGCTACTGTAGCTCCTTTTACTGCCCCTGGCTAGTGAATACTGTAGCTCCTTTTACTGCCCCCTGGCTAGTGGCTACTGTAGCTCCTTTTACTGCCCCCTGGCTAGTGAATACTGTAGCTCCTTTTACTGCCCCTGGCTAGTGAATACTGTAGCTCCTTTTACTGCCCCCTGGCTAGTGAATACTGTAGCTCCTTTTACTGCCCACCGGCTAGTGAATACTGTAGCTCCTTTTACTGCCCCCTGGCTAGTGAATACTGTAGCTCCTTTTACTGCCCCCTGGCTAGTGGCTACTGTAGCTCCTTTTACTGCCCCCTGGCTAGTGAATACTGTAGCTCCTTTTACTGCCCCCTGGCTAGTGAATACTGTAGCTCCTTTTACTTCCCCCTGGCTAGTGAATACTGTAGCTCCTTTTACTGCCCCTGGCTAGTGAATACTGTAGCTCCTTTTACTGCCCCCTGGCTAGTGAATACTGTAGCTCCTTTTACTGCCCCCTGGCTAGTGGCTACTGTAGCTCCTTTTACTGCCCCCTGGCTAGTGAATACTGTAGCTCCTTTTACTGCCCCCTGGCTAGTGAATACTGTAGCTCCTTTTACTGCCCCCTGGCTAGTGAATACTGTAGCTCCTTTTACTGCCCCCTGGCTAGTGAATACTGTAGCTCCTTTTACTGCCCCCTGGCTAGTGGCTACTGTAGCTCCTTTTACTGCCCCCTGGCTAGTGAATACTGTAGCTCCTTTTACTGCCCCCTGGCTAGTGAATACTGTAACTCCTTTTACTGCCCCCTGGCTAGTGAATACTGTAGCTCCTTTTACTGCCCCTGGCTAGTGAATACTGTAGCTCCTTTTACTGCCCCCTGGCTAGTGAATACTGTAGCTCCTTTTACTGCCCCCTGGCTAGTGGCTACTGTAGCTCCTTTTACTGCCCCCTGGCTAGTGAATACTGTAGCTCCTTTTACTGCCCCCTGGCTAGTGAATACTGTAGCTCCTTTTACTGCCCCTGGCTAGTGAATACTGTAGCCCCTTTTTACTGCCCCCTGGCTAGTGAATACTGTAGCTCCTTTTACTGCGCCCTGGCTAGTGAATACTGTAGCTCCTTTTACTGCCCCCTGGCTAGTGAATACTGTAGCTCCTTTTACTGCCCCCTGGCTAGTGAATACTGTAGCTCCTTTTACTGCCCCTGGCTAGTGAATACTGTAGGTCCTTTTACTGCCCCCTGGCTAGTGAATACTGTAGCTCCTTTTACTGCCCCCTGGCTAGTGGCTACTGTAGCTCCTTTTACTGCCCCCTGGCTAGTGAATACTGTAGCCCCTTTTACTGCCCCTGGCTAGTGAATACTGTAGCTCCTTTTACTGCCCCCTGGCTAGTGGCTACTGTAGCTCATTTTACTGCCCCCTGGCTAGTGAATACTGTAGCTCCTTTTACTGCCCCCTGGCTAGTGAATACTGTAGCTCCTTTTACTGCCCCCTGGCTAGTGAATACTGTAGCTCCTTTTACTGCCCCCTGGCTAGTGAAACTGTAGCTCCTTTTACTGCCCCTGGCTAGTGAATACTGTAGCTCCTTTTACTGCCCCCTGGCTAGTGAATACTGTAGCTCCTTTTACTGCCCCCTGGCTAGTGAAACTGTAGCTCCTTTTACTGCCCCCTGGTTAGTGAAACTGTAGCTCATTTTACTGCCCCCTGGCTAGTGAATACTGTAGCTCCTTTTACTGCCCCCTGGCTAGTGAATACTGTAGCTCCTTTTACTGCCCCCTGGCTAGTGAATACTGTAGCTCCTTTTACTGCCCCTGGCTAGCGAATATTGTTGCTCCCTTTTAATGCCCATGGCTAGTGACTAGCTCCCATTTACTGTCCCTGGCTAGTGGCTACTGTTGCTGCTGTTTACTGCTAGTGGCTAGCTCCCATTACTGTCCCTGGCTAGTGGCTACTGTTGCTGCTGTTACTGCTAGTGGCTAGCTCCCATTACTGTCCCTGGCTAGTGGCTACTTTAGCTCCCTTTTAATGCCCATGGCTAGAGGCTAGCTCCTGTTTACTGTTCCTGGCTAATGGCTAGCTCCTGTTTACTGTCCCTGGCTAGTGACTAGCTCCTGTTTACTGTCCCTGGCTAGTGGCTAGCTCCCCTTTACTGCCCCTGGCTAGTGACTAGCTCCTGTTTACTGTCCCTGGCTAGTGGCTAGCTCCCCTTTACTGTCCCTGGCTAGTGGCTAGCTCCTGTTTACTGTCCCTGGCTAGTGGCTAGCTCCTGTTTACTGTCCCTGGCTAGTGGCTAGCTCCCCTTTACTGTCCCTGGCTAGTGGCTAGCTCCTGTTTACTGCCCCTGGCCAGTGACTAGCTCCTGTTTACTGTCCCTGGCTAGTGGTTTTTCCTGTTTATTGTCCCTGGCTAGTGGCTAGCTCCTGTTTACTGTCCCTGGCTAGTGGCTAGCTCCCCTTTACTGCCCCTGGCTAGTGACTAGCTCCTGTTTACTGTCCCTGGCTAGTGGCTAGCTCCTGTTTATTGTCCCTGGCTAGTGGCTAGCTCCTGTTTACTGTTCCTGGCTAGTGGCTAGCTCCCCTTTACTGCCCCTGGCTAATGGCTAGCTCCTGTTTACTGCCCCTGGCTAGTGGCTAGCTCCTGTTTACTGTCCCTGGCTAGTGGCTAGCTCCTGTTTACTGCCCCTGGCTAATGACTAGCTCCTGTTTACTGTCTCTGGCTAGTGGCTAGCTCCTGTTTACTGTCCCTGGCTAGTGGCTAGCTCCTGTTTACTGTCCCTGGCTAGTGGCTAGCTCCTGTTTACTGCCCCTGGCTAGTGCCTAGCTTCTGTTTACTGGCCTGAACCATTAGCACAGGGAGCATAGCAGGTGAGAGATGGTTATTTGTAATTACTAATCCCTGTAATTTGAAAATTGCATGGAACCTTCATCTGAATCCTATGGAAAAGAATACAATTGCACTCATGCAGAGTTGATTATGCACGATTTGTTTCAGAATTCAAGACCACAAAAAGAAAGCTAGATTCTACTGTTAGTACATTATGACAACAAGACCAAAGTTTGCTTGACGTCTCAGTTATAGCAGTGTCCCAAAGACACACTGGAGTAGTAGAGAGTTGCAGTTAGTGTGGCTGGAAACTCACTTTGTGATGTGATGTGCTGAGGCAGTGGTTCTGAGCTGAAGGAGAGGATTCGGAAGGAAGCCTCAGTGCCTTGGTTTGGCTGTCTCTTGCTCTGATTTTACTACAATATCTGAGTCTTTGTGGGAGGATTGGACCCAGAAGAATTGCACTCTCACTTTTTACATTTTTATTCTTAGAATCAAAACTCAGAGAGAAAATAGCCTGGTAAGATAAAGGCCAGAAAGTAGTTAGTGTCTTGGGTATTTTCAGTCAGCTGGTGCATGTGTGTGGTTGGCTTTAGTTGATCCTCTCCTGTCACTCTCTGTGCCTGCCTTGGCCAGACCTCTGGCATGCCTACTCCTCTGTGGGCCTGCCTTGGCCCGACCTCTGGCATGCCTGCTCCTCTATGGGCCTGCCTTGGCCAGACGTCTGGTATGCCTGCTCCTCTATGGGCCTGCCTTGGCCAGACTTTTGTCTGTCACCCTCAGTTCTCACTTACCCCATCTCAGTACCCCTCTCATCCCCTCTACTCCCTACTGACCCCCTCTCCTCACCCCTCTCATCCCTCTGTCACCCTACTGACTCCCATCTCAGTACCTCTCTGAGATGGGAGGCTGATCCACACTGCCCCTATCTCAGCCCCCTCTCTTCACCTCTCTCATCCCCTCTGTTTCCACTGACCCATCCTACCCCCTCTGTTCCACACTGAACCCCCCATCTCAGCCCCCCTCTCTTCACCAATCTCATCCCCTCTGTTCCACACTGAACCCCCCATCTCAGCCCCCCTCTCTTCACCCCTCTCACCCCCTCTGTTCCACACTGAACCCCCCCATCTCAGCCCCCCTCTCTTCACCCCTCTCATCTCCTCTGTTCCACACTGAACCCCTCATCTCAGCCCCCCTCTCTTCACCCATCTCATCCCCTCTGTTCTACACTGTTCCCCTCTTCCCCTCTGTTTCCTATTGACCCCCCCTTTCAGTACCCCTCTCATCCCTGCTGCTCCGTCTTTGCCCTCATCCCTCTGTCCCCATGACCTTTACTCCTCCATCTGAGCTCCTTACCATATTTCCCGATTTTCTTCATCACACCATCCGCACTCTGCTTTTCATTTTTGTCTCATCTGCTTGTCTGCGAACCACAGGATTTTGTGTGTGTGTGTGTTTGGGTAAGTGCCACTTCAATGTGTCTGCCAAGCAAGCAGACAGAAAGCTGTCGTATAAGCGGACTGTAATCTCGCCTGCCAGAGTGGCATATTTTTGTTGGCACGATGAAACTTTTTATTGCAAGTACTGGAAAGGATTTATTTAGGAGTATCTTAAAGGATCTAGACATACTAACAGTAACACAGATAGGAAAAACACTTATGGGTTTCCATAAGCTTACAGTATTTCTGCGAAATCTAGATATTGATTATTTTGCATGTGTCATGTGTCAGAACCTTATTATTCTCTATGTTTGTTTAGGTCAGGGTGTGACTCGGGTGGGAAAATTGATGTTTTCTTTGTGTTTTTGGTTCCCAATCAGAGGCAGCTGTCTATCGTTGTCTCTGATTGGGGATCATATATAAGTTGTCATTTTCCTTTTGGGTTTTGTGGGATCTTGTTTTCTTTTCTTTTCGACAATTCTTTTTTTGTTTACCGCTTTTTCTCCCCAATTTCGTGGTTTCCAATTGTTGTAGTAGCTACTATCTTGTCTCATCGCTACAACTCCCGTATGGGCTCGGGAGAGACGAAGGTTGAAAGTCCTCCGATACACAACCCAACCAAGCCTCACTGCTTCTTAACACAGCGCGCATCCAACCCGGAAGCCAGCCGCACCAATGTGTCGGAGGAAACACCGTGCTCCTGGCAACCTTAGTTAACCCGCCACAGGAGTTGCTGGTGCGCGATGAGACAAAGACATCCCTACCGGCCAAGCCCTCCCTAACCCGGATGACGCCAGGCGCCGCCGGTTACGACAAAGCCTGGGCGCAAACCCAGAGTCTCTGATGGCACAGCTGCAGCTGTGCAGCTGTGCAGCTGTGCAGCGCCCTTAACCACTGTGCCACCCGGGAGGCTGGGATCTTGTTTTCTGTATAGTTTATTTTGCCTTACAGAACTGTGCGCTTTTGTTTTTGTCGTTGTTATCTAGCTTTTAGTGTCATCAATAAAAAGAACGATGTACGCCTACCACGCTGCACCTTGGTCCAGTCATTCCACAAACGAGAGCCGTAACAGCATGTGACATTTTCCCCTTTTTCTCTTTAAATCTTCCTGACGGTGATACAACAGGCTGCATATTTCTGCTGCCTTGGTTTAGTGATATAATTGAGCTTCAAGGATTTGGTATTCCTACTATATAACAAGTCAATGCTGCAGGACATTCCACAGATCGTGAAGTGCATTAACAAGGCTTGGCAAGAGAGACAGGTGTTTATAACAGCGACACCATTAGGTGTTTGACTCAACACAGTGTTTAGTGAGCTGCTTCATCTGTGTCACCTCAGGTAATACAGGGGCTCAGCTCTGGACAGGTGTGCCACCTCAGGTAATACTGGAGCTCAGCTCTGGACAGGTCTGCCACCTCAGGTAATACTGGAGCTCAGCTCTGGACAGGTGTGTCACCTCAGGTAATACAGGGGCTCAGCTCTGGACAGGAGTGTCACCTCAGGTAATACTGGAGCTCAGCTCTAGACAGGAGTGTCACCTCAGATAATACTGGAGCTCAGCTCTGGACAGGAGTGTCACCTCAGGTAATACTGGAGCTCAGCTCTGGACAGGTGTGTTGTTTTTCTTTATCAAAAGCAGGCCAAACTCAAGAGGCCTCTGTATATGTGGCGTGTGTGTGAGTGTGTGTGTATGAGCGTGTGTGTGTGAGCATGTGTGTGAGCGTGTGTGTGAGCGTGTGTTTAATGATGGGCAGAACAGAATGAGTGTAGTAAATCACTACTGACCTGCCACAACACTGAGGCCCTGCAGCACAGAGAAACCTGAGATGGAGCCCTAACAACCTGATATTAACCCTCATTACAAGATTCCACAACACATGAATCCATTGAAACCTACAGCCACAGCGCAGATGTTCAATATGGAGAGGCCTTTTGTGTCTGTGGAATTTCCTCGCTTGGGGTCTGGAGGCTATAAAAATGATGCGGTTGGATATTAAAGAGACTCTTACTTGATTTGTGAACACACAAACACACACACACACACACACACACACACACACACACACACACACACACACACACACACACACACACACACACACACACACACACACACACACACACACACACACACACACACACACACACACCCTGTGCAGTGCTCTGATGGTCTAGCTGGTGGTGTCCCTTAGGGTCCATGGTTAACGGCTGGGGGTCAGCCTCAGAGGAAGATGACCGTCACTACTCCAGCCACAGGTCCAGTGTGGGCAGCTCCTCTGACGGGTCCCTCTACACCCAGTGTAGCTTCGCCCAGGCCCTGGTGGCAGCCGCTGACAAGGCAGGCTACCACCTGGAGGGCACCAGCCTGGCCAAGAGAGGTTGGTATATGAGGAGTGGAGCCCCTCCAGCCTGTTCTCTCTGGAACCTCTGTATGACTCAGAAAGAGATGCAGTGATTGATCTACTTCCTGCCATCTGCTGGCTGGTGTTTTCTCCTCTCTACTGCTGTTTGGTGGAGAATCTGCATGGCTCTACAATATGTGGCTGAACAAAGGATACAAACCTTGATTCAACTCTAACTTTCCTCCAGCTTTGCACTCTGACTCCTACCAAATTGGGATAGAGGAAAGATTTCTGGGTGAACTCACTGGTGATTTCTTTGCAGGCTTCTAACACTGCCTGTACTTTCTCATTGTCAAAATAATGGAGTGATTTTGAGGATTTCTGGTGACTGATGAACTAACTGAACCTTCCATGGGATCCTGCGAGCTTCCTGCTTGGAAATCAACATTCTCATCCCAGGCATGCTCTTTAACCCGCCTCTCTCCATGTTCCTCTCAGTACCTCCATTAACCTAGTGGCCTCTCTCTCCACTTCTCTCCTTCCTCCTCCAGGTAAAGGGCTGTCCCACCGGGCCCGGCCCAGCAGTCCCTTCTCTACAGATGGCAGCATGGTGGGCACACACAGCCTGGGCCACCAGAGGGCTGCCCGGCCCACCCGCAAGCCCCGGGGACAGGGCACCGCGCCCCACAAGAGAGACGCCAGTGCAGACGGTAAGAGAGGGATCCTGGATGGCTTGGTGCTTTAACCAGAACTTTCCCAGAACTTTGTATAAGCGGAGACTTACCTCTGACACAAATTACTCATCATCTATACCAGGGCTCTCCAACCCTGTTCCTGGAGAGATACTGTCCAGTAGGTTTTCACTCCAACCCTGTTCCTGGAGAGATACTGTCCAGTAGGTTTTCACTCCAACCCTGTTCCTGGAGAGATACTGTCCAGTAGGTTTTTACTCCAACCCTGTTCCTGGAGAGATAATGTCCAGTAGGTTTTCACTCCAACCCTGTTCCTGGAGAGATACTGTCCAGTAGGTTTTCACTCCAACCTCAATCTAGCGCACCTGATTTGAATAATTAGCTGGTTAAAATACTGACTCAGGATAGTTACAACTGGGGTTGGAGCCTACAGGAGGATAGCTCTCCAGTGGCAGGGTTGGAGCCTACAGGAGGATAGGTCTCCAGTAATAGGATTGAAGCCTACAGGAGGATAGCTCTTCAATAACAGGATTGGAGCCTACAGGAGGATAGCTCTCCAGTAAAAGGGTTGAAGCCTACAGGAGGATAGCTCTCCAGTAACAGGGTTGGAGCCTACAGGAGGATAGCTCTCCAGTGACAGGATTGGAGCCTACAGGAGGATAGCTCTCCAGTAACAGGGTTGGAGCCTACAGGAGGATAGCTCTCCAGTAACAGGGTTGGAGCCTACAGGAGGATAGCTCTCCAGTGACAGGATTGGAGCCTACAGGAGGATAGCTCTCCAGTGACAGGATTGGAGCCTACAGGAGGATAGCTCTCCAGTGACAGGGTTGGAGCCTACAGGAGGATAGCTCTCCAGTGACAGGGTTGGAGAGCCCTAATCTATAAGGACTTGGACAATAATACAATTACTGATTAATACTGATTGACTGATTACTGATATATCACCAGACTGTTACCATGTAGTTAACCACATCACCCCTCCCTCCCAGACCTACCTCCTCCCCCTGACCCCCCGCCCATCCAGGGACCAGGGCCTATCCAGGGAGCCCGTAGTGTAGGCGGTGTATGCCCCCCAACCGAGAAGAAGGCCTCGTCCCTGGAGCGCCAGCCCATGTGTGGTGCCATGCCCCTGTCTGGGCTGGAGGAGATGAAGAGCTGCATGGACAGACAGACACGCACCTCTCTGGAGCGGCACCGCCAGGCCCAGGACAGACTAGCATCAATGGACCGAGGAGACGACCCACGCAGGGGACACAAAACAGGTACTGGACTGGAGGGTAAAAGCAAGTGAAAATGCCAGCACGCTGTCTGAAAGACTCGACCCGATCCAAACATTAGTATAGTGTTCTATCTAATTTGCAGATGCCAATTTCTTGTAATAGCGAACATTACTTTAGAACAATAACTCATATTCCGCACCACAGTATGGAGCCAGTAGATATGTGGTTAGGTCAGCAGCCATTGCTGTACAAAGAGAGATCCAGAGCCCTTAACTGTGTGACAGCAGGGTCCTGATGGCCGCGGTGCCTTGGCAGACCAGAGCCTTTACTAAACCCTGGTGTTCAATCTCCTGCTGAGAGGAGACTGAGCTCCCATGAACAGATTGCACTGTCTGCCACTTGTACTTGTCTTCCAGAATTTCCCCCCTACGCACGCACGCACACACACACACACACACACACACACACACACACACACACACACACACACACACACACACACACACACACACACACACACACACACACACACACACACACACACACACACACACACACAGCCTGTAGGCATCGCCAATGGTGTCCGGCTCCAGCCCAGTCCAGGCAGAAGGCTCTAGCCAGACAGATGCAGTCTAATCACCCCAGCTTTCTCCTCTCAGACAAACAGCGGCCACTCCACCACTCCACCCATCTGTCTGTGTGTGGAGTCATTAGACCTCACCATGCTGTGTTCCTGTCCTGTCTGTGCCAGGACAGACAGAGCAACAGACAGAGAGGCAGACAGAGAGCCAGACAGAACAACAGACAGACAGACCCGGAGATACAGAGAGGTATCACATTTATCAGATTCTTCTTCAGAAGACAATAAGAAGTGCACTCTAAGTTGACTGATACACAGCAGAGTTCATAAGGCTCTCTAAGTTGACTGATACACAACAGAGTTCATAAGGCTCTCTAAGTTGACTGATACACAGCAGAGTTCATAAGGCTCTCTAAGTTGACTGATACACAGCAGAGTTCATAAGGCTCTCTAAGTTGACTGATACACATCATATTTCAGAAGGCTCTTCAAGTTGACTGATTCACAGCAGAGTTCAGAAGGCTCTCTAAGTTGACTGATACACATCAGATTTCAGAAGGCTCTCCAAGTTGACTGATACACAGCAGAGATCAGAAGGCTCTCCAAGTTGACTGATACACAGCAGAGTTCAGAAGGCTCTCCAAGTTGACTGATACACAGCAGAGTTCAGAAGGCTCTCCAAGTTGACTGATACACATCAGAGTTCATAAGGCTCTCCAAGTTGACTGATACACAGCAGAGTTCATAAGGCTCTCCAAGTTGACAGATACACATCAGAGTTCAGAAGGCTCTCTAAGTTGACTGATACACATCAGATTTCAGAAGGCTCTCCAAGTTGACTGATACACAGCAGAGTACGGAAAGTTCTCCAAGTTGACTGATACACATCAGAGTTCATAAGGCTCTCCAAGTTGACTTATACACAGCAGAGATAAGAAGGCTCTCCAAGTTAACTGATACACAGCAGAGATCAGAAGGCTCTCCAAGTTGACTGATACACATCAGAGTTCATAAGGCTCTCCAAGTTGACTTATACACAGCAGAGATAAGAAGGCTCTCCAAGTTAACTGATACACAGCAGAGATCAGAAGGCTCTCCAAGTTAACTGATACACAGCAGAGTTCATAAGGCTCTCCAAGTTGACTTATACACAGCAGAGTTCAGAAGGCTCTCCAAGTTAACTGATACACAGCAGAGATCAGAAGGCTCTCCAAGTTGACTGATACACAGCAGAGTTCAGAAGGCTCTCCAAGTTGACTGATACACAGAAGGTGCCAAAGCATGTCAGTGCTAAAATATACTGACCTGGAGCAGGGGGTGCCACAGCAGGTCAACACTACAATATACTGATCTGCAGCAGGGGGTGCCACCGCAGGTCAACACTACAATATACTGACCTGTAGCAGGGGGTGTCACAGCAGGTCAACACTAAGAGGACTGGCCACCCCACATAGCCTGGTTCCTCTCTAGGTTTCTTCCTAGGTTTTGGCCTTTCTAGGGAGTTTTTCCTAGCCACCGTGCTTCTACACCTGCATTGCTTGCTGTTTGGGGTTTTAGGCTGGGTTTCTGTACAGCACTTTGAGATATCAGCTGATGTACCAAGGGCTATATAAATACATTTGATTTGATTTGAACACTACAATATACCTAGCTGCAGCAGGGGGTGTCACAGCAGGTCAACACTACAATATACTGACCTGCAGCAGGGGGTGTCACAGCAGGTCAACACTAGAATATACTGATCTTCAGCAGGGGGTGCCACAGCAGGTCAACACTACAATATACTGATCTGCCACAGCAGGGGGTGCCACAGCAGGTCAACACTACAATATACTGATTTGCAGCAGGGGGTGCCACAGCAGGTCAACACTACAATATACTGACCTGTAGCAGGGGGTGTCACAGCAGGTCAACACTACAATATACTGAGCTGCAGCAGGGGGTGTCACAGCAGGTCAACACTACAATATACTGATCTGCAGCAGGGGGTGCCACAGCAGGTCAACACTACAATATACTGATCTGCAGCGGGGGGTGCCACAGCAGGTCAACACTACAATATACTGATCTGCAGCAGGGGGTGCCACAGCAGGTCAACACTACAATATACTGATCTGCAGCAGGGGGTGCCACAGCAGGTCAACACTACAATATACTGATCTTCAGCAGGGGGTGCCACAGCAGGTCAACACTACAATATACTGATCTGCAGCAGGGGGTGCCACAGCAGGTCAACACTACAATATACTGATCTGCAGCAGCGGGTACCACAGCAGGTCAACACTACAATATACTGACCTGCAGCAGGGGGTGCCACAGCAGGTCAACACTACAATATACTGATCTGCAGCAGGGGATGCCACAGCAGACACTAACAACTCTGTAGTTGCCTTTCCCCTCTTCATAAGGGCGTTAGCTGGGGGACCCATGTGTGAGCCCACACTGCCCACTGGCACCAACACACTGCAGATGTCATTAGGAGGGAGGTCTGCCAACGGGCTTTCTGTCTCACTATAGTTCCTTCTGCAACCACCACCACCCAGCCAATCCACCTACGGCTGCCCAAATTTACCTAGCCCCCCAAAATGAATCGACAAACAGCCATGTTGTTGAACACTTTTGTTGTCCCTCCCCATGTCATTTCTGTAAATGAGAATGCGTTTTCCTCACCCTCTGCCCCACAGGAGCCCTTTTTCCTCTTGCCAGGCCGTCATTTTAAATAGCAATGTGTTCTTAGTTGACCTGCCTGGTAAAATAAAGTTTAATATAATTTAAAATAAATAAAACACTCTCAACTGCAGTCAGGGTTAGTAGTAACAATCTGAATGTTTCCCTCTGTGTGTTTGTCCAGAAGAGGGGTGCCTGCCCCCCTACAATAAACCCTCATTCCCCTCCCCTGGGGGCCACAGCTCCTCTGGGACAGCCTCCTCCAAGGGCTCCACGGGGCCACGCAAGGGAGAGGGACCTCGAGGGCCACACCAACGGACTGCCACAGACCACAATGACTTCCTGGGGACCAACGGACAGGGACAGTACTCAGGCGAGTTATGTAAGTATCACACCATTTTGTCTACTGTCTTATCACAAGAAGGCATTTTGATGTCATAAGCAACTATATTGATTATATTGACTATATTGATTATGCGTTCGTAAATTCAATCGGGAGTGCCAGAGTACGCTCAAAGTGCCCTCTGGTCATTGGTAAATTCAGAGCGCTGTCAGATTGTCCGTTTGTAAAATCAGAGCGTTTTGCTCTCTGAGTGTTCAGAGCGCACACTGAATGCTCTGGCTGAGGAGTAGGGTTGATCCGAGCGTTCTGACCTCACAACGGCAGTCAAGCACCCAAGCTAACTGGTTAACGTTGGCTATTGTGCTAGCTACTTCCAGACACAAATGAGAGAACACCTCACTCTGAACATTTTACTTCCCCTAGCAAATCAAATCAAATCAAAGCAGGTCTGGTTAGGCTGTTATTATCCAGAGTGTTGGTGACTGTAACTGCAGCTGGCAACAATTTAATTTTAAAAATGTTGCCAACGTTTACTGATACCGGTCATAATCAACAGGTGTTGAGTGTTTGGCAGTTATTCAAATCAAATCAAATGTTATTTGTCACATGCGCAGAATACAACTTACTTACAAGCCCAACAATGCTTTAAAAAGTTAAGATTTTTTTTCTGTAAAAAATAGAAAACAAAAGTAGCATGTAATTTAACAGTAGCAGTAAAACAACAAGTGAGGCTATATACAGGGGGTACCAGTACAGAGTCAATGTGCAGGGGCACCGGTTACTTGAGGTAATTGAGGTAATATGTACATGTCGGGAGAGTTAAAGTGACTATGCATAGATTATAAACAGAGAGTAGCAGCAGCATAAAATAAGGGTCTGATTAGCTGTTCATGAGCCTTATGGCTTGGGTGTAGAAGCTGTTCAGAATCCTTTTGGAACTCGACTTGGCGCTCCAATACCGCTTGCCGTGCGGTAACAGAGAGAACAGTCTATGACCATGGTGGCTGGAGTCTGACAATTTTTTAAGCCTTCCTCTGACACCACCTGATATAGAGGTCCTGGATGGCAGGAAGCTTGGCCCCAGTGATGTACTGGGCCGTACGCACTACCCTCTATAGTGCCTTGAAGTCGGAGTCCAAACAGTTGCCATACCAGGCAGTGATGCAACCCGTCAAGATGCACTCGATGTTGCAGCTGTAGAACCTTTTGAGGATCTGAGGACCCAAGCCAAATCTTTTCAGTCTCCTGAGGGGGAATAGGTTTTGTCGTGCCCTCTTCACAACGGTCTTAGTGTGTTTGGACCATGATAGTTTGTTGGTGATGTGGACACCAACAGGCTCTCCACCTGTTCCACTACAGCCCCGTCGCTGAGAATGGGGGCATGCTCAACCCTCCTTTTCCTGTTGTCCACAATCATCTCCTTTGTTTTGATCACATTAAGGTAGAGATGGTTGCCCTGGCACCACACAACCAGGTCTCTGACCTCCTCCCTGCGCTCTGGCACACTCAGACTAGAGTGCTCTGAAATCTGAGTAGATAACAAGAGTAAATGTATGACCCACCCCAAATGTATATCATTTTGGCAAAGATTTAGCTATGTCTTGACATTGCTGTTCTCTCTGTCTCTCTCACAGAGTGACCTGCCTGCTGTAGGATCTGAACTGAACTGGAGTAAGCCTCGTCGTCCTCATCAGAATTACGCCTCACCTGTTGGTGCAATGAACTTTGTCCTTCTTTGTGTATTATCAGAGGAGAGGAGCAGGAAGATGACGATGATGACCACCATAACAGAACTGTAAATGTGATGTATAAACACAGACATACATACTGTACATCCCACTATGTTGTTGTCCTCAAGAAAATGATTTCCCACCTTCCACCTTCATTTTTTTCAGTCAGAAAAGAGCAAGTTAACAAAATAATGAAAACACCTTTATGAGAAAACACATTTTCAAAGTAACTGTCCTTGGGGAAAAAAGTGAATCTTGTTTCCTGTAAATAGATGATTTACCTTGTTGTTGCATTGCTATGCAAGCCTACTTCAGTTTGAGCTTCTTCATTTCATACTGTTGGTTATATCTACTCATTTGTATTATACGTGAATTGATAGGCTGGTGTGCCATAAAATAATTGTTTTTACGATCCATCATTTGTTAATACTTATCATTGATTAATTATTATCATTATTATTATTAATTATTGTTTTTTTGCACTGCGATTTTTGGTGATAAGCACAAAAGCATAGCTCCTACTGACAGGAAGTACCGGAAGAACATGTGAAGAGGAGTTTCTCTAGAAAGATGAGAAAATATATACTAATGTACAGAGAGATATTAAAGAGTAAGAGGTTGCTTATGGACAGCAACTAAATGGATACCCATTCCCAAGTTAGGGCTAATCAGAAAGCAGATGGTTTTTGTTGTTGTGTCTTTGAGGTTGGGGGCAGAGAAGGGGCAGAGTAGAGACAGAGAGAGGAGGTGTTAATGGTTAGCGCATTGGGCCAGTAACTGAAAGGTTGCTATATCGAATCCCCAAGCTGATAAGGTAACAGTTAACCCACTGTTCCTAGGCCGTCATTGTGAGTAAGAATTTGATCTTAACTGACTTGCCTTGTTCTATAAAGGTTACTTAAAAAAAAAAAATGTATTCGTTGATTATTGGGTTAACGTCATCTGATTCTATTGCAATCTTATAGTCCTACAAATGGACTGCTATAGACTTGTTAGAGCTGGCAGTTGTGAGGTAGTCCAGGCATTGTCTTGTTTTCAGAACATAACACAGCCACATTACAATGGATGTCTAGCTGGGCCCTCATCTTCATGTCAGCGTTTAAATACAATTTATTTGATCTTCATCTCATCTTCTTTGATTCTATCTTCATTGAATTCTAGAGTTTTTGTTTTCATCTGAAGATCATTTATATAATGCGTCGAGCAATATGGACAAAGTGAACATCTAGAATCTAGGCACTGAAACCATAGAGTAGCACTTAGAATACACTATGAGGAGCCTCAAAGCCATAGTTCAATAGGTGTAATATATATTATAAACTGGGTGTTTTCGAGCCCTTAATGCTGATTGGCTGAAAGCCGTGGTATATCAGACCGTATACCACAGGTATGACATAACATTTATTTCTACTGCTTTAATTACATTGGTAACCAGTTCATAATAGCAATAAGGCACCTCGGGGGTTTGTGGTATATGGCCAATATACCACGGCTATGGGCTGAATCGAGGCACTCCGCGAACAGCACTTAGGCATGGTACATTGGTCATATACCACAAACCCCCGAGGTGCCTTATTGCTTAAATCTAAAACTGACATAAGACTTGCTTCCTTTTAATCATCCCACTGTTAAACTCTGGATTGGGTCGAACCCAGTTGTAGTAAGAACAAACAGTAATATTGATGCTAAAGCCACTCTATTACCAGGAAAGAGGCTTTAGGATAGGTCCTTCTTTTGTCTCCTTTGTTATGAGAGTCAAACATTTCTTTTGTCATCCATTTTCACTTTATTTTGCGTAATTTAGAGCACTTAATTTATTTTTTACCTTTATTTAAGTCAGTTAAGAACAAATGCTTATTTTCAATGACGGCCTATGAACAGTGGGTTAACTGCCTGTTCAGGGGTAGAATGACAGATTTGTACGTTGTTAGCTCAGGGATTTGAACTTTGTACAAGTCCAACACTCTAACCACTAGGCTACCCTGCCGCCAATGTACTTGGTTGAGAGCGTTGTCCAGTAACTGAAAGTTTGCTGGATCGAATGCCCAAGCCAACTAGGTGAAAAATCTGTCAGTGTGTCCTTGAGCAAGGCACTTAACCCTAATTGCTTCCGTATGGCGCTCTGGATAAGAACTTCTGCTAAATGACTCAAATGTAAATGTAAAATGTACTCCACATCCATGGCATCCCATGAAAAACAACAATGGCCTGCTTCTGCCTCAACTGTTGTGTATCTGTTTCAGTCCGAGCACTGCAGTCCCTGCCTTGAAGTATGGTACTATGTTATAATTAGCACACAGTAGAACATTAACTAGACTCCCTATTGGGACTCCAATTCCCAGAATGCATTAGATAGTGAAGCAGATACAGGTACAGTCAGAATGGAGAAGAGCCACCTGCAGTAGGAGATCACACTGCCTCTGTCTCTACAGCATATAGCACTACTTTCTATCTGCCTGTCACAACGTGTTTTCCTTCTGCCGCATGGAACTATTCAGCCTCAGATATTCAATTTGTATCTTCTCAAACAATGTTCTTATCATTTTTTAAAGCCTGTTTCTTTGTATGCCTTTTATGAAGTCAAAAATGTTGCTTAACGATGTGTTCGATATCAACGTTCAGGATTTTACCGGTAAAATGTTTATTTAGTCTTCTTTTGTACTGCTTAATGTTGATAAAAGGATAGTTGGAAAGCAAACGGAAGGCTTTGCCAGATATGCTGTTGTACTGTTGTGTTCATGTCACTGTCATTTCATATCATCAACCTAGTGGCCAGTGTTCTGGAAATGAGGTGCAAGGAGTGTCTCAGGTTATTTTACTGTACATTCTGGCGGTGTTCATGTATGTGTGTATATATTCATATGCATCTCCACTCGGTTATTTCATTCCAGTTTCATTGCTGAAAGATATCCCTCGTTTATGTCCGATGCTGTCCAGTTTCATTGCTGAAAGATATCCCTCGTTTATGTCCGATGCTGTCCTGTTTCATTTATTTTCGCCAGTGGTTTTAATTCCACGTTTAACGTGCTGGTCCATCCACCTTAAGACAAGATGTCAGGAACAGAACATACCAAATTAATATTGATACTTCTAATGTGTTTTTGTGTCTTTTTAATAATCATGGTTTTCTTTTAAATCACAGTGTTGTTGTTTTGTATTTATTAAAATGATAATAAAAAGGTATATTGTGAAATATGCATAAAGATTTGTGGAATATAAAATGTTTTTTTTTTGTAAGCTTTGCTGTCGGAGAAGGCCAGGGATGGGCAACTCCAGTCCTCAGGGGCCAGAGTGCTGTTACACATTGTCCCCATCCCTAGCAAACACAGCTGATTAAACTAATTGCATTCTTAACTGAAGATCATGATTAGTTGATTATTGGAGTCAGGTGAGTTAGCTGGGGCAAAAATGTGGCATCAATAAGGCCCACCGAGGACTGAAATTGCCCATCCCTGAGCTGGGCCATAAGGACTTGATTGACTCTCCAGGTCCACAGCAAGTTGCAAAGCTGAGTCATTAGTTGTCAGAGACAATGGAGTCACTGGGTCCTGCATGTTAACAACTCTGCTCCGTCTCATCTCAAAACGAAAGAAACTCAAACTTTTTCCAAACACAAACAGCGATATGCTCCTCATTTGCTTGACAATACAATAGATACAGGTGTATTTTTTGGAAGGTTGGAAAGTACTTTGGCTTTCCGTCTCTTTGGTTCCTTTTCTCAGTATTGTTGGATCTGTGTGTTCGTCTTTTTGCAACAAAAAAAGAGGATTAAAAAAAGAGAAAAAGGACAAGTTGTTGGGTGAAGTCTTTCTGTACAGTGTCGGGCAAGGTGATGCCATCTCTCCAATGCCATTTCTACATTCTGTACAACCTTCTGTATTCCCTTGCATGTCCTTGTCCAAGAAGAGGAAAATAGTGGAGCAAGAAATTCAATTCTCATTCCCATGTCCTGTAAGAATCAATCCAAGTTATTTTATTTCCTTGTACCTGGATCACTATCAACAAATAAAATATTTTTGAAAAATGTGAACCCTTGTCTTTCGCTCCGTTGATTGACAAGGTGTTTTACACAATATCAGTATCTTTCAAAGTCGGCTGGAAAATTTCTGTACCATGGTTTCATTGGCTGACATCTTGAGTATGGATTTTTGGACATACAGTATTTTGTTCTAAGAGAAAGACAAAACCTCTGAAGTCTCCTCTAAAAATAATATTGTTTCCTTCTGTCCTGTGTGTGTGTGTGTGTGTGTGTGTGTGTGTGTGTGTGTGTGTGTGTGTGTGTGTGTGTGTGTGTGTGTGTGTGTGTGTGTGTGTGTGTGTGTGTGTGTGTGCGTGCGTGCGTGCGTGCGTGCGTGCGTGCGTGCGTGCGTGCGTGCGTGCGTGCGTGCGTGCGTGCGTGCGTGCGTGCATGTGTGTGTGGTCGTGCCTGTGTGTACTGTATGTGTTTGAGAGGGTGTCTGACTCAGCTGTGCTTTTTGTGTCAAACCAGTTGACATGCTGCTCCTCTCAGAGAGTGCCAACATCAAACAGAACGCCAAATCCCTCAATGAGACCCGCGCTTTGAATAACACTTAAAATAACTTGAGACAGAAATGTTGCTCAGATAGTGCATTTTATATTTTTCCTTTTTGAACACCAGGATGTGACAAAATAGAGTCAGCAAACGAGGCAGAATGAGGCGTTGATAACTGCTTGGAGGGAAAACTTGCTTTTCTCCTTAACAAGTCGATCAGAGCAACTTAGTTTGCTATGACTTTATTAGCAGATGTCTCATCTGAATGTTAGGTTGCACTGTGTCCCTGTCATTTGGTATGTCTATGTGTACTTACAGACTGCTTTGGGTGATGTTCTTCTGAGCATAGAGAGGCTTTTATACATACCTCCATCTGATTTGTAATGTGAAAGCCAGCTAGTCTGATGGAGTTTAAGGAACGATGGCTCACGTAATGAAAACCAATAAAAGGCTGTTTTATAGTTTGTTCAATTATTTCATTATCCCATTCCTGCTCTCCGCTCCACCTAAATGACAGCAATTATTCATGTTAATATCTTTGATCTCTCTCTACATTTCTCTCCCTCTCTCTCACTCTTGTTTTCTCTCACCCCACTCACTCGTTTTCTTCCTTTCTTTTTCTCTCTCCCTCTCTGTTCTGAATTCTCTGTCTGGGGCTTTAAAACAGCACCTCACGTCTTTCAAGCCAACAGCTCGAGGAACAGCATTCCAAACAGCTCCCCTCACTCTCCACTAACAAACCAAACCTACAATGCGTTAGTAAGAGAAAGTAAGTTAAGAACTAGTTACATTTACCAGTCCTCCAACTCCCTAAATCACTACTCTCTCACTTTCTCTCTCTCTCTCTCTCTCTCTCTGATCAATGTGAATGATTGAAGCAGAGAGTGTGAGAAGGTTAGAGACAGATCTCTGTCCTGTCTCAGAGCAGTGTGTTTTCCCAAGGCCTTCCTTCCCTCCACATACGTGATATTGGAAACGGTTGGAAAATATTTGTCGTCATAATGACAAAGATTCAGCAAACAATCCATCAGTGCTGGTGAAGCAGGGACAAATTCACTATGTCACAACTCAGTCTCAGTCTCAGTCTCAGTCTCAGTCTCAGCCCCAGTCTCAGCCCCAGTCTCAGTCTCAGCCCCAGTCTCAGCCTCAGCCCCAGTCTCAGTCTCAGTCTCAGCCCCAGTCTCAGTCACAATCTCAGCCCCAGTCTCAGACTCAGCCCCAGTCTCAGTCTCAGCCTCAGTCTCAGTCTCAGTCTCAGCCCCAGTCTCAGCCCCAGTCTCAGTCTCAGTCTCAGCCCCAGTCTCAGTCTCAGCCCCAGACTCAGCCCAAGTCTCAGCCCCAGTCTCAGTCTCAGTCTCAGCCCCAGTCTCAGTCTCAGTCTCATCCCCAGCCCCAGCCCCAGCCCCAGTCTCAGTCTCAGCCCCAGTCTCAGTCTCAGCCCCAGACTCAGCCCAAGTCTCAGTCTCAGCCCCAGTCTCAGTCTCAGTCTCAGTCTCAGCCCCAGTCTCAGTCTCAGTCTCAGCCTCAGCCCAAGTCTCAGTCTCAGACCCAGTCTCAATCTCAGCCCCAGTCCCAGTCTCAGTCTCAGTCTCAGCCCCAGTCTCAGTCTCAGTCTCAGTCTCAGCCCCAGCCCCAGACTCAGCCCCAGACTCAGTCTCAGTCTCAGTATCAGCCCCAGTTTCAGTCTCAGCCCCAGTCTCAGTCTCAGCCCCAGTCTCAGCCTCAGTCTCAGCCCCAGTCACAGTCTCAGCCCCAGTCTCAGTCTCAGCCCCAGTCTCAGTCTCAGCCCCAGTCTCAGTCTCAGCCCCAGTCTCAGTCTCAGCCCCAGTCTCAGCCTCAGCCCCAGTCTCAGTCTCAGCCCCAGTCTCAGCCTCAGCCCCAGTCTCAGTCTCAGCCTCAGCCCAAGTCTCAGTCTCAGACCCAGTCTCAATCTCAGCCCCAGTCTCAGTGTCAGCCCCAGTCTCAGCCCCAGCCTCAGCCCCAGTCTCAGTCTCAGGCCCAGCCCCAGACTCAGCCCCAGTCTCAGCCTCAGCCCCAGTCTCAGTCTCAGCCCCAGTCTTAGTCTCAGTCTCAGCCCCAGTCTCAGGCTCAGCCCCAGACTCAGCCCAAGTCTCAGTCTCAGTCTCAGCCCCAGTCTCAGTCTCAGCCCCAGTCTCAGTCTCAGCCTCAGCCCAAGTCTCAGTCTCAGCCCCAGTCTCAATCTCAGTCTCAGCCACAGTCTCAGAATCAGCCCCAGTCTTAGTCTCAGCCCCAGTCTCAGTCTCAGTCTCAGCCCCAGTCTCAGCCTCAGCCCCAGTCTCAGCCCCAGTCTCAGCCTCAGCCCCAGTCTCAGTCTCAGTCTCAGCCCCAGTCTCAGTCTCAGCCCCAGTCTCAGTCTCAGCCCCAGTCTCAGCCCCAGTCTCAGTCTCAGCCCCAGTCTCAGACTCAGCCCCAGTCTCAGCCCCAGTCTCAGTCTCAGTCTCAGCCCCAGTCTCAGCCTCAGCCCCAGTCTCAGCCCCAGTCTCAGCCTCAGCCCCAGTCTCAGTCTCAGTCTCAGCCCCAGTCTCAGTCTCTGTCTCAGCCCCAGTCTCAGTCTCAGCCCCAGTCTCAGTCTCAGCCCCAGACTCAGCCCCAGTCTCAGTCTCAGCCTCAGTCTCAGCCCCAATCTCAGGCTCAGTCTCAGCCCCAGTCTCAGTCTCAGTCTCAACCCCAGCCTCAGTCTCAGCCCCAGTCTCAGTATCAGTCTCAGTCTCAGCCCCAGTCTCAGCCCCAGTCTCAGTATCAGTCTCAGTCTCAGCCCCAGCCTCTGCCCCAGTCTCTGCCTCAGTCTCATTCCTAGCCTCTGTCTCAGCCTCTGTCTCTGCCCCAGCCTCAGTCTCAGCCCCAGCCTCAGTCTCAGCCTCAGTCTCAGTCTCAGCCCCAGCCTCATCCTCAGTCTCAGCCCCAGTCTCAGCCCCATTATCAGCCCCAGTCTCAGTCTCAGTCTCAGCCCCATTATCAGCCCCAGTCTCAGCCTCAGCCCCAGTCTCAGCCCCAGTCTCAGTCTCAGCCCCAGACTCAGCCCCAGTCTCAGTCTCAGTCTCAGCCCCAGTCTCAGCCTCAGCCTCAGCCTCAGTGTCAGTCTCAGTCTCAGCCCCAGTCTCAGTCTCAGCCTCAGTCTCAGTCTCTGTCTCAGTCTCAGCCCCAGTCTCAGCCCCAGTCTCAGTCTCAGTCTCAGCCCCAGTCTCAGTCTCAGCCCCAGACTCAGCCCAAGTCTCAGCCCCAGTCTCAGTCTCAGCCCCAGTCTCAGTCTCAGTCTCATCCCCAGCCCCAGCCCCAGTCTCAGTCTCAGCCCCAGTCTCAGTCTCAGCCCCAGACTCAGCCCAAGTCTCAGTCTCAGCCCCAGTCTCAGTCTCAGTCTCAGTCTCAGTCTCAGCCCCAGTCTCAGTCTCAGTCTCAGCCTCAGCCCAAGTCTCAGTCTCAGACCCAGTCTCAATCTCAGCCCCAGTCCCAGTCTCAGTCTCAGTCTCAGCCTCAGTCTCAGCCCCAGCCCCAGACTCAGCCCCAGACTCAGTCTCAGTCTCAGTATCAGCCCCAGTTTCAGTCTCAGCCCCAGTCTCAGTCTCAGCCCCAGTCTCAGCCTCAGTCTCAGCCCCAGTCACAGTCTCAGCCCCAGTCTCAGTCTCAGCCCCAGTCTCAGTCTCAGCCCCAGTCTCAGTCTCAGCCCCAGTCTCAGTCTCAGCCCCAGTCTCAGCCTCAGCCCCAGTCTCAGTCTCAGCCCCAGTCTCAGCCTCAGCCCCAGTCTCAGTCTCAGCCTCAGCCCAAGTCTCAGTCTCAGACCCAGTCTCAATCTCAGCCCCAGTCTCAGTGTCAGCCCCAGTCTCAGCCCCAGCCTCAGCCCCAGTCTCAGTCTCAGGCCCAGCCCCAGACTCAGCCCCAGTCTCAGCCTCAGCCCCAGTCTCAGTCTCAGCCCCAGTCTTAGTCTCAGTCTCAGCCCCAGTCTCAGGCTCAGCCCCAGACTCAGCCCAAGTCTCAGTCTCAGCCCCAGTCTCAGTCTCAGCCCCAGTCTCAGTCTCAGCCTCAGCCCAAGTCTCAGTCTCAGCCCCAGTCTCAATCTCAGTCTCAGCCACAGTCTCAGAATCAGCCCCAGTCTTAGTCTCAGCCCCAGTCTCAGTCTCAGTCTCAGCCCCAGTCTCAGCCTCAGCCCCAGTCTCAGCCCCAGTCTCAGCCTCAGCCCCAGTCTCAGTCTCAGTCTCAGTCTCAGCCCCAGTCTCAGTCTCAGCCCCAGTCTCAGTCTCAGCCCCAGTCTCAGCCCCAGTCTCAGTCTCAGTCTCAGCCCCAGTCTCAGACTCAGCCCCAGTCTCAGCCCCAGTCCCAGTCTCAGCCCCAGTCTCAGCCTCAGCCCCAGTCTCAGTCTCAGTCTCAGTCTCAGCCCCAGTCTCAGTCTCTGTCTCAGCCCCAGTCTCAGTCTCAGCCCCAGTCTCAGTCTCAGCCCCAGACTCAGCCCCAGTCTCAGTCTCAGCCTCAGTCTCAGCCCCAATCTCAGGCTCAGTCTCAGCCCCAGTCTCAGTCTCAGTCTCAACCCCAGCCTCAGTCTCAGCCCCAGTCTCAGTATCAGTCTCAGTCTCAGCCCCAGTCTCAGCCCCAGTCTCAGTATCAGTCTCAGTCTCAGCCCCAGCCTCTGCCCCAGTCTCTGCCTCAGTCTCATTCCTAGCCTCTGTCTCAGCCTCTGTCTCTGCCCCAGCCTCAGTCTCAGCCCCAGCCTCAGTCTCAGCCTCAGTCTCAGTCTCAGCCCCAGCCTCATCCTCAGTCTCAGCCCCAGTCTCAGCCCCATTATCAGCCCCAGTCTCAGTCTCAGTCTCAGCCCCATTATCAGCCCCAGTCTCAGCCTCAGCCCCAGTCTCAGCCCCAGTCTCAGTCTCAGCCCCAGACTCAGCCCCAGTCTCAGTCTCAGCCCCAGACTCAGCCCCAGTCTCAGTCTCAGTCTCAGCCCCAGTCTCAGCCTCAGCCTCAGCCTCAGCCTCAGTGTCAGTCTCAGTCTCAGCCCCAGTCTCAGTCTCAGCCTCAGTCTCAGTCTCTGTCTCAGCCCCAGTCTCAGTCTCAGGCCCAGCCCCAGACTCAGCCCCAGTCTCAGCCTCAGCCCCAGTCTCAGTCTCAGCCCCAGTCTTAGTCTCAGTCTCAGCCCCAGTCTCAGGCTCAGTCTCAGCCACAGTCTCAGTCTCAGCCACAGTCTCAGAATCAGCCCCAGTCTTAGTCTCAGCCCCAGTCTCAGTCTCAGTCTCAGCTCCAGTCTCAGCCTCAGCCCCAGTCTCAGCCCCAGTCTCAGTCTCAGTCTCAGCCCCAGTCTCAGTCTCAGCCCCAGTCTCAGTCTCAGTCCCAGTCTCAGACTCAGCCCCAGTCTCAGCCCCAGTCTCAGTCTCAGTCTCAGCCCCAGTCTCAGACTCAGCCCCAGTCTCAGCCCCAGTCTCAGTCTCAGTCTCAGTCTCAGCCCCAGTCTCAGCCTCAGCCCCAGTCTCAGCCCCAGTCTCAGTCTCAGTCTCAGCCCCAGTCTCAGTCTCAGCCCCAGACTCAGCCCAAGTCTCAGCCCCAGTCTCAGTCTCAGTCTCAGCCCCAGTCTCAGTCTCAGTCTCATCCCCAGCCCCAGCCCCAGTCTCAGTCTCAGTCTCAGCCCCAGTCTCAGTCTCAGCCCCAGACTCAGCCCAAGTCTCAGTCTCAGCCCCAGTCTCAGTCTCAGTCTCAGCCCCAGTCTCAGTCTCAGTCTCAGCCTCAGCCCAAGTCTCAGTCTCAGACCCAGTCTCAATCTCAGCCCCAGTCCCAGTCTCAGTCTCAGTCTCAGTCTCAGCCCCAGCCCCAGACTCAGCCCCAGACTCAGTCTCAGTCTCAGTATCAGCCCCAGTTTCAGTCTCAGCCCCAGTCTCAGTCTCAGCCCCAGTCTCAGTCTCAGCCCCAGTCACAGTCTCAGCCCCAGTCTCAGTCTCAGCCCCAGTCTCAGCCTCAGCCCCAGTCTCAGTCTCAGCCCCAGTCTCAGCCTCAGCCCCAGTCTCAGTCTCAGCCTCAGCCCAAGTCTCAGTCTCAGACCCAGTCTCAATCTCAGCCCCAGTCTCAGTGTCAGCCCCAGTCTCAGCCCCAGCCTCAGCCCCAGTCTCAGTCTCAGCCCCAGTCTCAGCCTCAGCCCCAGTCTCAGCCCCAGTCTCAGCCTCAGCCCCAGTCTCAGTCTCAGTCTCAGCCCCAGTCTCAGTCTCTGTCTCAGCCCCAGTCTCAGTCTCAGCCCCAGTCTCAGTCTCAGCCCCAGACTCAGCCCCAGTCTCAGTCTCAGCCTCAGTCTCAGCCCCAATCTCAGGCTCAGTCTCAGCCCCAGTCTCAGTATCAGTCTCAGTCTCAGCCCCAGTCTCAGCCCCAGTCTCAGTATCAGTCTCAGTCTCAGCCCCAGCCTCTGCCCCAGTCTCAGCCTCAGTCTCAGTCCTAGCCTCTGTCTCAGCCTCTGTCTCTGCCCCAGCCTCAGTCTCAGCCCCAGCCTCAGTCTCAGCCTCAGTCTCAGTCTCAGCCCCAGCCTCATCCTCAGTCTCAGCCCCAGTCTCAGCCCCATTATCAGCCCCAGTCTCAGTCTCAGTCTCAGCCCCATTATCAGCCCCAGTCTCAGCCTCAGCCCCAGTCTCAGCCCCAGTCTCAGTCTCAGCCCCAGACTCAGCCCCAGTCTCAGTCTCAGCCCCAGACTCAGCCCCAGTCTCAGTCTCAGTCTCAGCCCCAGTCTCAGCCCCAGTCTCAGTCTCAGTCTCAGCCCCAGTCTCAGCCTCAGCCTCAGTGTCAGTCTCAGTCTCAGCCCCAGTCTCAGTCTCAGCCTCAGTCTCAGTCTCTGTCTCAGCCCCAGTCTCAGTCTCAGGCCCAGCCCCAGACTCAGCCCCAGTCTCAGCCTCAGCCCCAGTCTCAGTCTCAGCCCCAGTCTTAGTCTCAGTCTCAGCCCCAGTCTCAGGCTCAGCCCCAGACTCAGCCCAAGTCTCAGTCTCAGCCCCAGTCTCAGTCTCAGCCTCAGCCCAAGTCTCAGTCTCAGCCCCAGTCTCAATCTCAGTCTCAGCCACAGTCTCAGAATCAGCCCCAGTCTGAGTCTCAGCCCCAGTCTCAGTCTCAGTCTCAGCCCCAGTCTCAGCCTCAGCCCCAGTCTCAGCCCCAGTCTCAGCCTCAGCCCCAGTCTCAGTCTCAGTCTCAGTCTCAGCCCCAGTCTCAGTCTCAGCCCCAGTCTCAGTCTCAGTCCCAGTCTCAGACTCAGCCCCAGTCTCAGCCCCAGTCTCAGTCTCAGCCCCAGTCTCAGACTCAGCCCCAGTCTCAGCCCCAGTCTCAGTCTCAGTCTCAGCCCCAGTCTCAGCCTCAGCCCCAGTCTCAGCCCCAGTCTCAGCCTCAGCCCCAGTCTCAGTCTCAGTCTCAGCCCCAGTCTCAGTCTCTGTCTCAGCCCCAGTCTCAGTCTCAGCCCCAGTCTCAGTCTCAGCCCCAGACTCAGCCCCAGTCTCAGTCTCAGCCTCAGTCTCAGCCCCAATCTCAGGCTCAGTCTCAGCCCCAGTCTCAGTCTCAGTCTCAACCCCAGCCTCAGTCTCAGCCCCAGTCTCAGTATCAGTCTCAGTCTCAGCCCCAGTCTCAGCCCCAGTCTCAGTATCAGTCTCAGTCTCAGCCCCAGCCTCTGCCCCAGTCTCAGCCTCAGTCTCAGTCCTAGCCTCTGTCTCAGCCTCTGTCTCTGCCCCAGCCTCAGTCTCAGCCCCAGCCTCAGTCTCAGCCTCAGTCTCAGTCTCAGCCCCAGCCTCATCCTCAGTCTCAGCCCCAGTCTCAGCCCCATTATCAGCCCCAGTCTCAGTCTCAGTCTCAGCCCCATTATCAGCCCCAGTCTCAGCCTCAGCCCCAGTCTCAGCCCCAGTCTCAGTCTCAGCCCCAGACTCAGCCCCAGTCTCAGTCTCAGCCCCAGACTCAGCCCCAGTCTCAGTCTCAGTCTCAGCCCCAGTCTCAGCCTCAGCCTCAGTGTCAGTCTCAGTCTCAGCCCCAGTCTCAGTCTCAGCCTCAGTCTCAGTCTCTGTCTCAGCCCCAGTCTCAGTCTCAGGCCCAGCCCCAGACTCAGCCCCAGTCTCAGCCTCAGCCCCAGTCTCAGACTCAGCCCCAGTCTCAGTCTCAGCCCCAGACTCAGCCCCAGTCTCAGTCTCAGTTTCAGCCCCAGTCTCAGCCTCAGCCTCAGCCCCAGTCTCAGTCTCAGTCTCAGCCCCAGTCTCAGCCTCAGCCTCAGTGTCAGTCTCAGTCTCAGCCCCAGTCTCAGTCTCAGCCTCAGTCTCAGTCTCTGTCTCAGCCCCAGTCTCAGTCTCAGGCCCAGCCCCAGACTCAGCCCCAGTCTCAGCCTCAGCCCCAGTCTCAGTCTCAGCCCCAGTCTTAGTCTCAGTCTCAGCCCCAGTCTCAGGCTCAGCCCCAGACTCAGCCCAAGTCTCAGTCTCAGCCCCAGTCTCAGTCTCAGCCTCAGCCCAAGTCTCAGTCTCAGCCCCAGTCTCAATCTCAGTCTCAGCCACAGTCTCAGAATCAGCCCCAGTCTGAGTCTCAGCCCCAGTCTCAGTCTCAGTCTCAGCCCCAGTCTCAGCCTCAGCCCCAGTCTCAGCCCCAGTCTCAGCCTCAGCCCCAGTCTCAGTCTCAGTCTCAGTCTCAGCCCCAGTCTCAGTCTCAGCCCCAGTCTCAGTCTCAGTCCCAGTCTCAGACTCAGCCCCAGTCTCAGCCCCAGTCTCAGTCTCAGTCTCAGCCCCAGTCTCAGACTCAGCCCCAGTCTCAGCCCCAGTCTCAGTCTCAGTCTCAGCCCCAGTCTCAGCCTCAGCCCCAGTCTCAGCCCCAGTCTCAGCCTCAGCCCCAGTCTCAGTCTCAGTCTCAGCCCCAGTCTCAGTCTCTGTCTCAGCCCCAGTCTCAGTCTCAGCCCCAGTCTCAGTCTCAGCCCCAGACTCAGCCCCAGTCTCAGTCTCAGCCTCAGTCTCAGCCCCAATCTCAGGCTCAGTCTCAGCCCCAGTCTCAGTCTCAGTCTCAACCCCAGCCTCAGTCTCAGCCCCAGTCTCAGTATCAGTCTCAGTCTCAGCCCCAGTCTCAGCCCCAGTCTCAGTATCAGTCTCAGTCTCAGCCCCAGCCTCTGCCCCAGTCTCAGCCTCAGTCTCAGTCCTAGCCTCTGTCTCAGCCTCTGTCTCTGCCCCAGCCTCAGTCTCAGCCCCAGCCTCAGTCTCAGCCTCAGTCTCAGTCTCAGCCCCAGCCTCATCCTCAGTCTCAGCCCCAGTCTCAGCCCCATTATCAGCCCCAGTCTCAGTCTCAGTCTCAGCCCCATTATCAGCCCCAGTCTCAGCCTCAGCCCCAGTCTCAGCCCCAGTCTCAGTCTCAGCCCCAGACTCAGCCCCAGTCTCAGTCTCAGCCCCAGACTCAGCCCCAGTCTCAGTCTCAGTCTCAGCCCCAGTCTCAGCCTCAGCCTCAGTGTCAGTCTCAGTCTCAGCCCCAGTCTCAGTCTCAGTCTCAGCCTCAGTCTCAGTCTCTGTCTCAGTCCCAGTCTCAGTCTCAGCCCCAGTCTCAGTCTCAGCCCCAGTCTCAGCCCCAGTCTCAGTCTCAGCCTCAGTCTCAGCCCCAGTCTCCGGCTCAGTCTCAGTCTAAGTCTCAGCCCCAGTCTCAGTCTCAACCCCAGCCTTAGTCTCAGCCCCAGTCTTAGTATCAGTCTCAGTCTCAGCCCCAGCCTCAGCCCCAGTCTCAGCCTCAGTCTCAGTCCTAGCCTCTGTCTCAGCCTCTGTCTCTGCCCCAGTCTCAGTCTCAGGCCCAGCCCCAGACTCAGCCCCAGTCTCAGCCTCAGCCCCAGTCTCAGTCTCAGCCCCAGTCTTAGTCTCAGTCTCAGCCCAAGTCTCAGTCTCAGCCCCAGTCTCAGTCTCAGCCTCAGCCCAAGTCTCAGTCTCAGCCCCAGTCTCAATCTCAGTCTCAGCCACAGTCTCAGAATCAGCCCCAGTCTGAGTCTCAGCCCCAGTCTCAGTCTCAGTCTCAGCCCCAGTCTCAGCCTCAGCCCCAGTCTCAGCCCCAGTCTCAGCCTCAGCCCCAGTCTCAGTCTCAGTCTCAGTCTCAGCCCCAGTCTCAGTCTCAGCCCCAGTCTCAGTCTCAGTCCCAGTCTCAGACTCAGCCCCAGTCTCAGCCCCAGTCTCAGTCTCAGTCTCAGCCCCAGTCTCAGACTCAGCCCCAGTCTCAGCCCCAGTCTCAGTCTCAGTCTCAGCCCCAGTCTCAGCCTCAGCCCCAGTCTCAGCCCCAGTCTCAGCCTCAGCCCCAGTCTCAGTCTCAGTCTCAGCCCCAGTCTCAGTCTCTGTCTCAGCCCCAGTCTCAGTCTCAGCCCCAGTCTCAGTCTCAGCCCCAGACTCAGCCCCAGTCTCAGTCTCAGCCTCAGTCTCAGCCCCAATCTCAGGCTCAGTCTCAGCCCCAGTCTCAGTCTCAGTCTCAACCCCAGCCTCAGTCTCAGCCCCAGTCTCAGTATCAGTCTCAGTCTCAGCCCCAGTCTCAGCCCCAGTCTCAGTATCAGTCTCAGTCTCAGCCCCAGCCTCTGCCCCAGTCTCAGCCTCAGTCTCAGTCCTAGCCTCTGATTCAGCCTCTGTCTCTGCCCCAGCCTCAGTCTCAGCCCCAGCCTCAGTCTCAGCCTCAGTCTCAGTCTCAGCCCCAGTCTCAGTCTCAGTCTCAGCCCCAGTCTCAGCCTCAGCCCCAGTCTCAGCCCCAGTCTCAGCCTCAGCCCCAGTCTCAGTCTCAGTCTCAGCCCCAGTCTCAGTCTCTGTCTCAGCCCCAGTCTCAGTCTCAGCCCCAGTCTCAGTCTCAGCCCCAGACTCAGCCCCAGTCTCAGTCTCAGCCTCAGTCTCAGCCCCAATCTCAGGCTCAGTCTCAGCCCCAGTCTCAGTCTCAGTCTCAACCCCAGCCTCAGTCTCAGCCCCAGTCTCAGTATCAGTCTCAGTCTCAGCCCCAGTCTCAGCCCCAGTCTCAGTATCAGTCTCAGTCTCAGCCCCAGCCTCTGCCCCAGTCTCAGCCTCAGTCTCAGTCCTAGCCTCTGTCTCAGCCTCTGTCTCTGCCCCAGCCTCAGTCTCAGCCCCAGCCTCAGTCTCAGCCTCAGTCTCAGTCTCAGCCCCAGCCTCATCCTCAGTCTCAGCCCCAGTCTCAGCCCCATTATCAGCCCCAGTCTCAGTCTCAGTCTCAGCCCCATTATCAGCCCCAGTCTCAGCCTCAGCCCCAGTCTCAGCCCCAGTCTCAGTCTCAGCCCCAGACTCAGCCCCAGTCTCAGTCTCAGCCCCAGACTCAGCCCCAGTCTCAGTCTCAGTCTCAGCCCCAGTCTCAGCCACAGCCTCAGCCTCAGTGTCAGTCTCAGTCTCAGCCCCAGTCTCAGTCTCAGTCTCAGCCTCAGTCTCAGTCTCTGTCTCAGTCCCAGTCTCAGTCTCAGCCCCAGTCTCAGTCTCAGCCCCAGTCTCAGCCCCAGTCTCAGCCTCAGCCCCAGTCTCAGTCTCAGTCTCCGGCTCAGTCTCAGTCTAAGTCTCAGCCCCAGTCTCAGTCTCAACCCCATCCTTAGTCTCAGCCCCAGTCTTAGTATCAGTCTCAGTCTCAGCCCCAGCCTCAGCCCCAGTCTCAGCCTCAGTCTCAGTCCTAGCCTCTGTCTCAGCCTCTGTCTCTGCCCCAGCCTCAGTCTCAGTCTCAGCCTCAGCCTCAGTCTCAGCCTCAGTCTCAGACTCAGCCCCAGCCTCAGCCCCAGCCTTAGCCTCAGCCCCAGCCCCAGACTCAGTCTCAGCCCCAGCCTCATCCTCAGTTTCAGCCCCAGTCTCAGCCCCATTATCAGCCCCAGTCTCAGTCTCAGCCCCAGCCTCAGTCTCAGCCCCAGTCTCAGTCTCAGCCCCAGCCTCAGTCTCAGCCCCAGCCTCAGTCTCAGTCTCAGTCTCAGCCTCAGCCTCAGTCTCAGACTCAGCCCCAGCCCCAGCCTCAGCCCCAGCCTCAGTCTCAGCCCCAGACCCAGCCTCAGTCTCAGCCCCAGCCTCAGTCTCAGCCCCATTCTCAGCCTCTTGTCTCAGTCTCATCATCAGCCCCAGACTCAGCCTCAGCCTCTTGTCTCAGCCTCATCCTCAGCCCCAGTCTTAGTCTCATCCTCAGCCCCAGTGTCAGTCTCATCCTCAGCCCCAGTGTCAGTCTCATCCTCAGCCCCAGCCCGTCTCATCCTCAGCCCCAGTCTCAGACGCATCCTCAGCCCCAGTCTCAGACGCATCCTCAGCCCCAGTGTCAGTCTTATCCTCAGCCCATTCTCAGTCTGTCTTATCCTCAGCCCCAGTCTCATCCTCAGCCCATTCTTAGTGTCTCATCCTCAGACCCAGTCTCAGTCTCATCCTTTGCCCCAGTCTCAGTCCCAATCTCATCCTCAGCCTGTCTCATCCTCAGCCTCAATCTTAGTCTGTCTCATCCTCAGCCCCAGTCTCATCCTCAGCCCCAGTCTCATCCTCAGCCCATTCTTAGTGTCTCATCCTCAGACCCAGTCTCAGACACATCCTTTGCCCCAGTCTCAGTCCCAATCTCATCCTCAGCCTGTCTCATCCTCAGCCTCAATCTTAGTCTGTCTCATCGTCAGCCCCAGTCTCATCCTAAGCCCCGGTCTCAGTCCCAATCTCATCCTCAGCCCATTCTCAGTCTGTCTCATTCTCATCCTCATCCTCAGCCTCAGTCTTAGTCTGTCTCATCCTCAGACCCAGTCTCAGTCTCATCCTCTGTCTCATCCTCAGCTCCAGCCTCAGTCTCAGCCCCAGCCTCAGACTCAGCCCCAGCCTGGGGATAATGACTGCCCTGCTCTTTGCCTACTAAACGTCTTTTTCCTCTTTCCCCATCCTTTATTTCCATCCGTTTCCTTGGCTGTTTTTCTGTTCCCTTTTCCCATCATTTTTCACCTGTCGCTTTAGCGATGTGTTTTCTTCTGTCCTTTGCCTCTCCACACCCTAGAAGCCTCTACACCTCCATGTGTCTGTAGTAATTGCCACGTGAGACGCGGGTGACTAGAGGCAAGTGGGGAGATTAGAAACGCACAGTGGCTATCAGAGCAGAGGGAAATAAGCTGTGCTCAGCAGATACCCGTCGACACTGTAGTGAGATATGAGCAGCGATGAGGGTGTGTCTGTGTGCAGAGGGAAGGGAGCTGCTGGTTTGTGTTAATTAAAGGAAGCATCCATTGCTGGTGCTGCTGGGTTTTCCCTCTTGTCTTTCTCCTCCTCTTTGTCTCTGGACTGCTGACAATGAGTGGAGGCGAGAGGGCAGCAGTACCAATTCTACACCATTCATCACACATGTCAAACAGCAAAGGCCAGCTGCTGGGGACAAGCAGGGAACATTAGCATTTCAGCACCATCTCTCTCTCTCTCTCTCAATTCAATTCAAGGGGCTTTATTGGCATGGGAAACATATGTTAACATTGCCAAAGCATGTGAAGTAGATAATATACCAAAGTGAAATAAACAATACAAATGAATGGTAAACATTACACTCACAGAATTTCCAAAATAATAAAGACATTACATATATACATGTCATATTATGTATATATACAGTGTTATAACAATGGACAAAAGGGAAAATGAATAAGCATAAATATGGGTTGCATTTACAATGGTGTTTGTTCTTCACTGGTTGACCTTTTCTTGTGGCAACAGGTCACAAATCTTGCCGCTGTGATGGCACACTGTGGTATTTCACCCAGTAGATGTGGGAGTTGATCAAAATCGGGTTTGTTCTCTAATTCTTTGTGGATCTGTGTAATCTGATGGAAATATGTGTCTCTAATATACATTGGGCAGGAGGTAAGGAAGTGCAGCTCAGTTTCCACCTCATTTGGTGGGCAGTGTGCACATGGCCTGTCTTCTATTGAGAGCCAGGTCTGCCTACGGTGGCCTTTCTCAATAGCAAGGCTATGCTGATTCTGTACAGTGTCAAAGCTTTCCTTAAGTGTGGGTCAGTCACAGTGGTCAGGTATTCTGCCAGATAGCATTCTAGTTTGCGCTGTTTTTTTGTTAATAATTTTCTTTGTTAATTCTCTCTCTCTCTTGCTCTCTCTTACTCTCTCTTTCTCTCTCTCTCTCTCTCTCTCACTCTCTTTCTCTCATGCAATGTTTGCATAGAACATACAGTGTGCTCCAAACATATTCGCAATTTGGATTTGAAATTATACAATGTTGAGGTTAAATTGCAGACTGTCAGCCTTAATTTGAGGGTATTTTCATCAATATTGGGTGGATCGTTTACAGCACTTTTTGTACATAGAATATGTGTCTATGATTACGCTTAGTCCTGAATGAATCGTGAATAATTATGAGTTACAGATGCAAAAGTATCATACCCCAAAGACTAGCCTCTCACCATTACAAGAGGTTAGCATTTTGGGGGGGTATTATATTTCTGCCTCTGTAACTTTCTCACTCATCATTATTCACGATTCAATCAGGATTATCCGTAATCATTGTAGCATCCACATTGATGTAGATGTGTTTACAAACATATTATATTCGTATTTATAATTAAAGTGAATCCAAAATGACACACTACATTATTTACCATTCATTTCTATTAGACACAAAAATAATCTGAAACACACAACAACAACAGGAAATAGAACAAATGCATCCAACAAGTTTGTAGAGTCTCAAGCTTGATGTAATCATTGTGTGGTATGAATATAGGACCAAATACTGAACGTTTGACTACTTTAATACACCTATGTAGAAGTGAATTTGTCCCAACATTTATTTTCTAAACAGTTCACCCAATATGGATGAAAATACCCTCAAATTAAAGCTGACAGTCTGCACTTCTACCTCATAGTCATTGTATCATTTCAAATCCAAAGTGCTGGAGTACAGAGACAAAATAAAAACATACATGTGTCACTCTAGTTTTGGAGCTCACTGTAAATGTTCCACCACTTCCTTTCCCTTGAATTGCTCTTCCAGGGAAGCAGTAGATGGTTTCGTGTGATCCCCACATTATAACATAGCATTGTGTTCAGTGTGGTGTCTTGGGAGGATCAATGGTTCTTAATGACAGGCTGCAGGGATGATAATGGATAGGTTAGTAAGCAGTGTGGAGTGTAACACTTTTACCATATGTTGCCAGAGCTTAGTGGCCAGGCAGGCCCTTCCTACATGCCACAGCTGACTTCCTACACAGGCCACTGACATGATTATACCTTACACTGACTTGAACATACCTTACACTGGCATGAATATACCTATAACTGACATGAATATAACATACAGTGGCAAGAAAAAGTATGTGAACCCTTTGGAATAACCTGGATTTCTGCATAAATTGGTCATCACATTTGATCTGATCTTCATCTAAGACACAACAATAGACCAACATAGTGTGCTAATAACACATAAATTATGTATATATATATATATATTGAGTACATCATTTAAAACTTCTTGACGCACCTATCCCGTTAGCGGGATCATTTTCATCAACGGCCGCTTTATTGCAGAGCGCCAAATTCAAATTAAATTACTAACAATATTAAATTTTCATGAAATCACAAGTGCAATATAGAAAAACACAGTTTAGTTTGTTGTTAATCTATCTGACATGTCAGATTTCAGTAAAGCTTAACAAGCATTTATTTTAGAACAAAATATTACAAGCAGCTAGCAGCCAAGTAGATTGGTCACAAAATTCAGAAAAGCAATAAATTAAATCGCTTACCTTTGATGATCTTCGGATATGTCACACCCTGACCATAGTTTGCTTTGTATGTTTCTATGTTTTGGTTGGTCAGGGTGTGATCTGAGTGGGCATTCTATGTTGGATGTCTTGTTTGTCTATTTCTATGTCTGGCCTGATATGGTTCTCAATCAGAGGTCATTGTCTCTGATTGGGAACCATATTTAGGTAGCCTGGGTTTCACTGTGTGTTTGTGGGTGATTGTTCCTGTCTCTGTGTTTTGCACCAGATAGGGCTGTTTTTGGTTTTCCACGTTTATTGTTTTGTAGTGTTCATGTTTATCTTTGTTTATTAAACATGAATCAATATAATCACGCTGCGTTCTGGTCCGCCTCTACTTCACCCCAAGAGAACCGTTACAGAATCACCCACCACAACAGGACCAAGCGGCGTGGTAACGGGCAACAGCAGCGAAAAGAGGAATGGACATGGGAGGACGGTTTGGATGGCAAGAATATGGACTATACAACTTGGGAGGAGATAGACAGGTGGGCGGTCGACCCAGGGAGAGTGCCGGAGCCCGCCTGGGATTCGATGGAGCAGTGCGCGGAAGGTTACAGGAGAATGAGGTTGGCGAAGCAAGCACGGCGGCGCGGACGGAAGCCCGAGAGTCAGCCCCAAAAATGTATTGGGGGGGGGCACAGGGAGAGTGTGGCAGAGTCAGGAGTCAGACCTGAGCCAACTCCCCCTGTTTGTCGTGAGGAGCCAAAGAAGAGCTCAGAACCAGAGCTGGTGTTGGAGGTGAGCGAAGCAGAGACGGTGAAGGAGTTAATGGGGAGATTGGAGGAGAGAGATATGAGGGAGTTGCTGTGTTGGTGCATGAGACACGGAATTCGCCCGACGGAGCGTGTCGGGGATTTGATGACACCTGGGTCAGCTCTCCATACTCGTCCTGAGGTGCCTGCTAGTTGGCTGGTGAAGATGGTGCCAGCCTCACGCACCAGGCCTCCTGTGCACCTCCCTAGTCTTGCAAGTCCTGTGCCAGCTCAGCGCTACAGTGCGCCTAGCAGTGCTAACCGTGACGGGCGTGGTACTGGTCAGGCACCGTGTTATGCGGTGGAACGCACGGTGTCCCCAGTACGCGTGCTTAGCCCGGTACGCTACATCTCAGCTCCCCAAATCTGCCAGGCTAGGGTGAAGATCCAGCCAGGGCGGTTGGTGCCAGCCCTGCTCTCAAGATCTCCACTACGCCTTCACGGTCCGGTCCATCCAGTGCCACCTCCACACACCAGCCCTCCGGTGGCAGCTCCCCGCACCAGGCTTCCTGTGCGTGTCCTCGGCCCAGTACCACCAGTGCCAGCACCACGCATCAGGCCTACAGTGCGCCCCGCCTGTCCAGCGCTGCCTGGGCCTTCCTCCTCTCCAGCGCTGCCAGAGTCTCCCGCCTCTCCGGCGCTGCTAGAGCCTTCCTCCTCTCCAGCACAGCCGGAGTCTCCTGCCTGTTCGGCGCTCCCAGAGCTCCCGCCCCTCAGTCCAGAGGCGCAAGAGCCCCTCATTCCAGAGGTGCCAGAGCTCCTAAGTCCAGCGCTGACAGAACCTTCCTCTCCAGCGTTGCCGGAGCTTCCCGTCTGCCCAGCGCCATCTGAGCTACCCGTCTCTCCAGTGTTGCCGGAGCTTCCCATCTGCCCAGCGCCATCTGAGCCACCCGTCTGCCCAGCGCCGCCTGATCCACCCGTCTGCCCAGCACCATCTGAGCCACCCGTCTGCCCAGCGCCGCCTGAGCCACCCGTCTGCCCAGCGCCGCCTGAGCCAGCCGTCTGCCCAGCGCCACCTGAGCCACCCGTCTGCCCAGCGCCGCCTGAGCCAGCCGTCTGCCCAGCGCCGCCTGAGCCACCCGTCTGCCCAGCGCCACCTGAGCCACCCGTCTGCCCAGCGCCACCTGAGCCACCCGTCTGCCCAGCGCTGCCAGTGCCGCCAGTCAGCCAGGGGCCGCCAGTGCCGCCAGTCAGCCAGGGGCCGCCAGTGCCGCCAGTCAGCCAGGGGCCACCAGTGCCGCCAGTCAGCCAGGGGCCGCCAGTGCCGCCAGTCAGCCAGGGGCCGCCAGTGCCGCCAGTCAGCCAGGGGCCGCCAGTGCCGCCAGTCAGCCAAGTGCCGCCAGTCAGCCAGGGGCCGCCAGAGCCCCTCAGCCCAGAGGCGCCAGAGCCCCTCAGCCCAGAGGCACCAGAGCCCCTCAGCCCAGAGGCGCCAAAGCCCCTCAGCCCAGAGGCGCCAGAGCCCCTCTGTCCCAAGCAGCTGCCCCTCTGTCCCGAGCAGCTGCTCCTCTGTCCCGAGCAGCTGCCCCTCTGTCCCGAGCAGCTGCCCCTCTGTCCCGAGCAGCTGCCCCTCTGTCCTGAGCAGCTGCCCCTCTGTCCCGAGCAGCTGCCCCTCTGTTCCGAGCTGCCCCTCTGTCCCGAGCTGCCCCTTTGTCCCGAGCTGCCCCTCGGTCTGATCCGCAACTACAGAAAACATTTGGTTGTGGTTATTGCTGCCTTTTCCCACCCTGCACTGTGAATGAAAGCTCTTACAATATTCAATAATTACATTCAAAACAGGTTATAGGCTACATGTGCACCACCAAGTCATAACAGAAGGCCAAATTAAGAGGGTAAATAGACAAAAAATTTCGGGTGACGCACATGGGCAACTAACAGTATACATACAGTGGGGAGAACAAGTATTTTATACACTCCCGATTTTGCAGGTTTTCCTACTTACAAAGCATGTAGAGGTCTTTAATTTATATCATAGGTACATTTCAACTGTGAGAGAGGGAATCTAAAACAAAAATCCAGAAAATCACATTGTATGATTTTTAAGTAATTAATTAGCATTGACTTACCTAGTTAAATAAAGGTTAAAAAAATATATACATATTTAGCAGTTCCGAGCTCAAACAATGCAGTAGTATCTAACAATTCACAACAATACACAAATATAAAAGAAAATAATGGAATTAAGAAATATATAGATATTAGGAGGAGCAATGTCAGAGTGGCATTGGCTAAATACAGCAGAATATAATACAGTATATTCATATGATATGAGTAAAGCAGTATGTAAACATTAAGTGGCCAGTGATTCCATGTCTATGTATATTGCGCAGCAGCCTCTAAGTGGCATGGGCGGTAGCCGGCTAGTGATGGCTATTTAACATTCTGATGGCCTTGAGATAGAAGCTGTTTTTCAGTCTCTCTGTCACAGCTTTGATGCACCTGTACTGACCTCGCCTTCTGGATGATAGCGAGGTGAACCGGCAGTGGCTCGGGTGGTTGATGTCCTTGATTAGCTTTTTGGCCTTCCTGTGACATCGGGTGATGTAGGTGTCCTGGAGGGCAGGCAGTGTGCTCCCGGTGATGCGTTGGGCAGACCGTAACACCCTCTGGAGAGCCCTGTGGTTTCAGGCGGTGCAGTTGCTGTACCAGGCGTTGATACAACCCGACAGGATGCTCTCAATGGTGCATCTGTAAAAGTTTCTGAGGGTCTTAGGGGCCAAGCCAGATTTCTTGAGAGGCGCTGTTGCTCATTCTTCGCCACGCTGTCTGTGTGGGTGGACCAATTCAGATTGTCATTGATGTGTATGCCGAGGAACTTGAGGCTTTCCCCCTTCTCCACTGAGGTTCTGTCGATATGGATTGGGGCGTGCTCCCTCTGCTGTTTCCTGAAGTCCGCGATCAGCTCCTTCGTTTTGTTGACATTGAGGGAGAGGATATTTTCCTGGCACCACCCTGCCAGGGCCCTCACCTCCTCCTTACAGGCTGTCTCATCATTGTTATTAATAAGGCCTACTACTGTTGTGTCGTCTGTAAACTGTATACATTCTGTATACATCTGGCCCTTCTTTGGACACTGTGTTTTAACAAACCTCCAAACGAGCTTTAATACAACACTCCTTCCGTGGCCTCCAACTGTTCTTAAATGCAAGTAAAACTAAATGCATGCTCTTCAACTGATCGCTGCCCGTACCCCCCGCCCGACTAGCATCACTACTCAAGACGGTTCTGACTTAGAATATGTGGACAACTACAAATACCTAGGTGTCTGGTTAGACTGTAAACTCTCTTTCCAGACTCACATTAAGAATCTCCAATCCAATATTAAATCTAGAATCGGCGTCCTATTTCACAACAAAGCATCTTTCTCTCATGCTGCCAAACATACCCTCGTAAAACTGACATCCTACCAATCCTCGACTTTGATGATTTTACAAAATAGCCTCCAACACTCTACTCAGCAAATTGGATTTAGTCTATCAGAGTGCCATCCGTTTTGTCACCAAGCCCCATATACTACCCACCGCTGCGACCTGTATGCTCTCGTTGGCTAGCCCTCACTACATATTCATCGCCAAACACACTGGCTCCAGGTCATCTGTAAGTCTTTGCTAGGTCACTTGCAAAAATCATTGAAGCTGGAGACATACCTCCCTCACTAACTTTCAGCATCAGCTATCAGAGCAGCTTACCGATCACTGCACCTGTACACAGCCCATCTGTAAATAGCCCACCCAACTACCTCATCCCCATATTGTTATTTCTTCTGCTCTTTTGCACCCCAGTATCTCTACTTGCACATCATCATCTGCACATCTATCACTCCAATGTTAATGCTAAATTGTAATTATTTCGACATTATGGCCTATTTATTGCCTTTATGTCCCTACTCTCACTACTGTACATTTGCACACACTGTATATTTATTTTTTTTTATTTTTTTTATTTCACCTTTATTTAACCAGGTAGGCTAGTTGAGAACACCTTTATTTAACCAGGTAGGCTAGTTGAGAACACCTTTATTTAACCAGGTAGGCTAGTTGAGAACAAGTTCTCATTTGCAACTGCGACCTGGCCAAGATAAAGCATAGCAGTGTGAGCATACAACAAAGAGTTACACATGGAGTAAACAATTAACAAGTCAATAACACAGTAGAAAACGAAGGGGGGGTCTATATACAATGTGTGCAAAAGGCATGAGGAGGTAGGCAAATAATTACAATTTTGCAGATTAACACTGGAGTGATAAAAGATCAGATGGTCATGTACAGGTAGAGATATTGGTGTGCAGAAGAGCAGAAAAGTAAATAAATAGAAACAGTACGGGGATGAGGTAGGTGAAAAGGGTGGGCTATTTACCAATAGACTATGTACAGCTGCAGCGATCGGTTAGCTGCTCAGATAGCTGATGTTTGAAGTTGGTGAGGGAGATAAAAGTCTCCAACTTCAGCGATTTTTGCAATTCGTTCCAGTCACAGGCAGCAGAGTACTGGAACGAAAGGCGGCCAAATGAGGTGTTGGCTTTAGGGATGATCAGTGAGATACACCTGCTGGAGCGCGTGCTACGGGTGGGTGTTGCCATCTTGACCAGTGAGCTGAGATAAGGCGGAGCTTTACCTAGCATAGACTTGTAGATGACCTGGAGCCAGTGGGTCTGGCGACGAATATGTAGCGAGGGCCAGCCGACTAGAGCATACAAGTCGCAGTGGTGGGTAGTATAAGGTGCTTTAGTGACAAAACGGATGGCACTGTGATAGACTGCATCCAGTTTGCTGAGTAGAGTGTTGGAAGCCATTTTGTAGATGACATCGCCGAAGTCGAGGATCGGTAGGATAGTCAGTTTTACTAGGGTAAGCTTGGCGGCTTGAGTGAAGGAGGCTTTGTTGCGGAATAGAAAGCCGACTCTTGATTTGATTTTCGATTGGAGATGTTTGATATGAGTCTGGAAGGAGAGTTTGCAGTCTAGCCAGACACCTAGGTACTTATAGACGTCCACATATTCTAGGTCGGAACCATCCAGGGTGGTGATGCTAGTCGGGCATGCAGGTGCAGGCAGCGACCGGTTGAAAAGCATGCATTTGGTCTTACTAGCGTTTAAGAGCAGTTGGAGGCCACGGAAGGAGTGTTGTATGGCATTGAAGCTTGTTTGGAGGTTAGATAGCACAGTGTCCAAAGACGGGCCGAAAGTATATAGAATGGTGTCGTCTGCGTAGAGGTGGATCAGGGAATCGCCCGCAGCAAGAGCAACATCATTGATATACAGATATATATATATAGATTTTTCTATTGTGTTATTGACTGTACGTTTGTTTATCCCATGTGTAAATCTGTGTTGTTGTTTTTGTTGCACGGCCAGGTTGCAGTTGTAAATGAGAACTTCTTCTCAACTGGCCTACCTGGTTAAATAAAGGTGAAATAAGAATACAATTTTTTTTTTAACTTGATGATTGAGTTGAAGGCGTGCATGTCCATGCAGTCATTGGTGAACAGGGAGTTCAGAAGGGGGCTGAGCACGTACCCACGTGGGGCCCCTGTGTTGAGGATCAGCGAAGTGGAGGTGTTGTTTCCTACCTTCACCACCTGGGGGGTGGCCTGTCTGGATGTCCAGGACCCAGTTGCACAGGGCGGGTTCAGACCCAGGGCCCCGAGCTTGGATGAGCTTGGAGTGTACTATGGTGTTGGAGGGTACTGTAGTGGTGCTTGGAGGGTACTATGGTGTTGAAGGCTGAGCTGTAGTCGATGAACAGCATTCTGACGTAGGTAAGCCTCTTGTCCAGATGGGTTAGGGCAGTGTGCAGTGCGATGGCGATTGCATCGTCTGTGGACATATTGGGGCTTCAAGCAAATTGAAGTGGGTCTAGGGTGACAGGTAAGGTAGAGGTGATATGATATGATCCTTGACTAGTCTCTCAAAGCACTTCATGATGACAGAAGTGAGTGCTATGGGGCAATAGTCATTTAGTTCAGTTACCTTTGCTTTCTTGGGTACAGGAACAATGGTTGACATTTTGAAACATGTGGGGAGAGCAGACTGGTATAGGGAGAGATTGAATATGTCTGTAAACACACCAGCCAGCTGGTATGCGCATGCTCTGAGGACGCGGTTAGGGATGCCATCTGGGCCGGCAGACTTGCGAGGGTTAACACGTTTAAATGTATTACTCACGTCGGCCACGGAGAACGAGATACCACAGTCCTTTGGAGCGGGCCGCGTCGTTGGCACTGTGCTATCCTCAAAGCAGGTGAATTAGGTGTTTAGCTTGTCTAAAACCATTGATCCTCTTCTCATCCTCTATCCATCCATCCCTTCCCCATCTATTGTCTCCTTCCAGAGGGATGGGCTGATGAACATCTCTTAATCACGCCTTAATTGTTCAGCATGATCCTGAATGACCTGCTTAATGGACACCTCCCTGATTAACGATGTGTGTAACAACTTCTTAGGGATAGCCCCCTTTTTTTCAATTTTCACCTACATGACATACCCAAATCTAACTGCCTGTAGCTCAGGCCCTGAAGCAAGGATATGTATATTCTTGGTACCATTTGAAAGGAAACACGTTGAAGTTTGTGGAACTGTGAATTAAATGAAGGCGAATATAACACAATAGATCTGGTAGAAGAAAATACAAAGAAAAAAAAACAATTTTTTTTCTACCACCATCTTTGAAATACAAGAGAAAGGTTCTAGTTCCAGCCATCACTCTGGTGATTCCGATAGTGTCCACAAGATGGCAGCAGTGTATGTGCAAAGTTTCAGATGGAAAACTTGAAGTATGAGTGAACTACAATAGTTTTAGTGTGAAGTCCCCAGCTACGTTTGGGCAAATCATGAAGGAGACATTCGCACTCATATTTTAAACAATTCTGCAAGAATATCGTCATATATGTATACTTGGACTTTGATTTAGCTTTCCAAGTATTAGTAGCCATATTATAAGTTCAATATTTGCACAACAACCAGTTTTCATGACTCTGAATATCCTTATAATTTTTGTCCAAAATTAAACGGCATGCTGTCGTACAAGGTTAGCAGCTACATTTTCCAACAGATACAGTGTTTCTGGATGATCCTGTAAAGCTTAGCTCATTGGCTATCTCGCTAGCTTTGCTTGACCCCGAAGGCATCGCTCTCTGACCAAATATGGTGTCCTATAGGGTATACTACATCCCTAATGATATAGTGAAGTCTTGTTACCTTCTAGGATCTCTGAGGAATACATACGAATGTGATTTGACTCGTTGAAAAAATGTTTTGTGTGAGATTTTCACAGATCCCTTCTTTCCAATTTGAAAGAGTGGAATTACAAAATCGGTTGTGCATGCTATATGGACCTTTTTAGGATATTAAAAATGATTTTATCTAACAAAACGACACTTCATGTTATCTCTGGGACCCTTTGAATGATAAATCAGAGCAAGATTTCAGAATGTAAGTAAACATTTCACCTTCAGAGATGAATTTATCAAACCATTGTGAAAAAAGTGTTTTGTTGTCAGGAGCTCTCCTCAAACAATAGCATGGCATCTTTTCGCAGTAATAACTACTGTAAATTGGACAGTGCAGTTATATTAACAAGACGTTTATCTTTCAACCAATATAAGACACTTATATGTAATGACATTTGTTGTTTCTCTAAAATCTGTGATCTTGACATAACACACTGCATGATTTACAACTGTCCCGTTAACGTAACGCCGATCCTTAAGAAGTGGTTCCCAGTGGGACACCAGGACACACAGAAACCACCACACACTTTCTCCTTGTGTTAATTACAGGAGGGTATGTAGGCTACTGTACCACTAGACCACAGGCGGCAGATGGCACCTTTATGTTTGGAGGATGGGCTAATTGTAATGGCTGGAAGGAAATAAATGGAACGGTATCCAACACATCAGATATTTTGTTGGTTTCCAAGGTTTCCATGTGTTTGATGCCATTCCATTTACTCCATTCCAGCATTATTATGAGCCATCCTCCATTTATACACATGGCTTCTGTTTTCCAGTGACTTTAGTACTTGTATATGAATAGAGAGTTACAGGATGGTGAGAGATGAATTCACCTGTAAACTTTTTTGTTTGAATGGCTGTATTTTGACTGTTTGGTTTTTTGACTGTATTTTTACTGCTTGACAATAGAGGTAGAGGAATGTTCACATGTAACAATTCAGCCATGCATAAATAAAGAGTAGAGCAACTGGATGGAGATAAAGACATATTCCATATTGGTGTCATTAACTCCTCTACACAAGACCTCTGACACCCTGTAGGCACTGTCTGTCTCTTGTTGGGTCTGTCTGTCTGTCTGTCTGTCTGTCTGTCTGTCTGTCTGTCTGTCTGTCTGTCTGTCTGTCTGTCTGTCTGTCTGTCTGTCTGTCTGTCTGTCTGTCTGTCTGTCTGTCTGTCTGTCTGTCTTTATTAGTCATGTCTGTCTGTCTGTCTGTCTGTCTGTCTGTCTGTCTGTCTGTCTGTCTGTCTGTCTGTCTGTCTGTCTGTCTGTCTGTCTGTCTGTCTGTCTGTCTGTCTTTATTAGTCATGTCTGTCTGTCTGTCTGTCTCTCTGTCTCTCTGTCTGTCTCTGAAACTCATACATGAGAGGCTCTGTCAGACCGTGACTACACGACAATGAATCCCTCTGAGGTGTGTGTGTGTGTATATGTGTGTGTGTGCGTGTGTACAGTAAGCGCATGTGTCCATTGTGCTGTCAGAGAAACACATTCCTACCTCCACATCCCATCCTCTCCTTTAGAAAAGCTGTCAGGGAAAAGGAGAACACATTTAGTTTGTCAAGGCCAGCTTTTGTTAACAGTACCGATGGAAGGGCAATGGGAAGGAATGACACAATCACAGTCGGACCATACATACAAACACACACACACACCACACACACACACACACATACATACACACCATACATACATACATACATACATACAAACACACACACACACACACACACACACACACACACACACACACACACACACACACACACACACACACACACACACACACACACACACACACACACACACACACACACACACACCATACATACACACACACACACACACACACCACACACACACACACACCGCACACACCACACACACACACACACACACACACACACACACACACACACACACACACACACACACACACACACACACACACACACACACACACACACCATGGGGAGAGAGAGAGAGAGAGAGAGAGAGAGAGAGAGAGAGAGAGAGAGAGAGAGAGAGAGAGAGAGAAAATGATTACAAAAGTGCATGGAGGCTGTTCTAGGAATACAGATGTGGTTTTTCCAGAGGGAATGTGGGCCATTTCTTAACATGTAGCTGTGAGTCTGTGTTTCAGACTCCTGCTGAGCCCAACTAATGAAGGTCAGAAGGCTGTCAATGCGTCAGTAATATATAAATGAATATAAAACATGTAGCTCTTTCCTGAGGTCAATGACCAAAAGCACCCTTTTTGAACTCATGGGTGGAATGTTATTAACATTTTTCATAATTAATACATATCTTTTGTATTATTACGATGAAAATCCGCTGTTTCTATGTCAAACAGTTTTGTTAAATTTCATTCTTCTGTGATGTAAATAAAATGTTATATTGGGATGCAAACTCAAAATGGAATACATTCAACTCTATATCTGACAAGATACAGGTGTCTTCTTTTTTTAAGCACATAACCATGTGTGTGAGGTGTATACTTTTGTTTCTATGTAGATTGGTTTAAGACTAGCAGGAATCCCTCTGTGACCCTGATTTAGCCCACTGCAGTATTAAGACTCAGTTCTCACTTTCTCAGTTGAGTTGATGAGATTCTATGTAGTTACCTGTTTATGATGAGTAACGCTTTTCAGTTCCTCTACTGTGGACTATTGTTTTTTGTTTTTTTTCTTTCACCTTTATTTAACCAGGTAGGCTAGTTGAGAACAAGTTCTCATTTGCAACTGCAACCTGGCCAAGATAAAGCATAGCAGTGTGAACAGACAACACAGAGTTACACATGGAGTAAACAATTAACAAGGCAATAACACAGTAGAAAAAAAAGAGAGTCTATATACATTGTGTGCAAAAGGCATGAGGAGGTAGGCAAATAATTACAATTTTGCAGATTAACACTGGAGTGATAAATGATCAGATGGTCATGTACAGGTAGAGATATTGGTGTGCAAAAGAGCAGAAAAGTAAATAAATAAAAACAGTATGGGGATGAGGTAGGTAACAATGGGTGGGCTATTTACCGATAGACTATGTACAGCTGCAGCGATCGGTTAGCTGCTCAGATAGCAGATGTCTGAAGTTGGTGAGGGAGATAAAAGTCTCCAACTTCAGCGATTTTTGCAATTCGTTCCAGTCACAGGCAGCAGAGAACTGGAACGAAAGGCGGCCAAATGAGGTGTTGGCTTTAGGGATGATCAGTGAGATACACCTGCTGGAGCGCGTGCTGCGGGTGGGTGTTGCCATCGTGACCAGTGAACTGAGATAAGGCGGAGCTTTACCTAGCATGGACTTGTAGATGACCTGGAGCCAGTGGGTCTGGCGACGATAATGTAGTGAGGGCCAGCCGACTTGAGCATACAGGTCGCAGTGGTGGGTGGTATAAGGTGCTTTAGTGACAAAGCGGATGGCACTGTGATAAACTGCATCCAGTTTGCTGAGTAGAGTGTTGGAAGCTATTTTGTAGATGACATCGCCGAAGTCGAGGATCGGTAGGATAGTCAGTTTTACTAGGGTAAGTTTGGCAGCGTGAGTGAAGGAGGCTTTGTTGCGGAATAGAAAGCCGACTCTAGATTTGATTTTCGATTGGAGATGTTTGATATGAGTCTGGAAGGAGAGTTTACAGTCTAGCAGACACCTAGGTACTTATAGATGTCCACATATTCAAGGTCGGAACCATCCAGGGTGGTGATGCTGGTCAGGCGTGCGGGTGCAGGCAGCGAACGGTTGAAAAGCATGCATTTGGTTTTACTAGCGTTTAAGAGCAGTTGGAGGCCACGGAAGGAGTGTTGTATGGCATTGAAGCTCATTTGGAGGTTAGATAGCACAGTGTCCAAGGACGGGCCGGAAGTATATAGAATGGTGTCGTCTGCATAGAGGTGGATCAGGGAATCGCCTGCAGCAAGAGCAACATCATTGATATATACAGAGAAAAGAGTCGGCCCGAGAATTGAACCCTGTGGCACCCCCATAGAGACTGTCAGAGGACTGGACAGCATGCCCTCCGATTTGACACACTGAACTCTGTCTGCAAAGTAGTTGGTGAACCAGGCACGGCAGTCATCAGAAAAACCGAGGCTACTGAGTCTGCTGATAAGAATATGATGATTGACAGAGTCGAAAGCCTTGGCAAGGTCGATGAAGACGGCTGCACAGTACTGTCTTTTATCGATGGCGGTTATGATATCGTTTAGTACCTTGAGCGTGGCTGAGGTGCACCCGTGACCGGCTCGGAAACCAGATTGCACAACGGAGAAGGTACGGTGGGATTCGAGATGGTCAGTGACCTGTTTGTTGACTTGGCTTTCGAAGACCTTAGATAGGCAGGGCAGGATGGATATAGGTCTGTAACAGTTTGGGTCCAGGATGTCTCCCCCTTTGAAGAGGGGGATGACTGCGGCAGCTTTCCAATCCTTGGGGATCTCAGACGATATGAAAGAGAGGTTGAACAGGCTGGTAATAGGGGTTGCGACAATGGCGGCGGATATTTTCAGAAATAGAGGGTCCAGATTGTCAAGCCCAGCTGATTTGTACGGGTCCAGGTTTTGCAGCTCTTTCAGAACATCTGCTATCTGGATTTGGGTAAAGGAGAACCTGGAGAGGCTTGGGCGAGTAGCTGCGGGGGGGCGGAGCTGTTGGCCGAGGTTGGAGTAGCCAGACGGAAGGCATGGCCAGCCGTTGAGAAATGCTTGTTGAAGTTTTCGATAATCATGGATTTATCGGTGGTAACCGTGTTACCTAGCCTCAGTGCAGTGGGCAGCTGGGAGGAGGTGCTCTTGTTCTCCATGGACTTCACAGTGTCCCAGAACTTTTTGGAGTTGGAGCTACAGGATGCAAATTTCTGCCTGAAGAAGCTGGCCTTAGCTTTCCTGACTGACTGCGTGTATTGGTTCCTGACTTCCCTGAACAGTTGCATATAGCGGGGACTATTCGATGCTATTGCAGTCCGCCACAGGATGTTTTTGTGCTGGTCGAGGGCAGTCAGGTCTGGAGTGAACCAAGGGGTATATTTGTTCTTAGTTCTGCATTTTTTGAACGGAGCATGCTTATCTAAAATGGTGAGGAATTTACTTTTAAAGAATGACCAGGCATCCTCAACTGACGGGATGAGGTCAATGTCCTTCCAGGATACCCGGGCCAGGTCGATTAGAAAGGCCTGCTCACAGAAGTGTTTTAGGGAGCGTTTGACAGTGATGAGGGGTGGTCGTTTGACTGCGGCTCCGTAGCGGATACAGGCAATGAGGCAGTGATCGCTGAGATCCTGGTTGAAGACAGCGGAGGTGTATTTGGAGGGCCAGTTGGTCAGGATGACGTCTATGAGGGTGCCTTTGTTTACAGATTTAGGGTTGTACCTGGTGGGTTCCTTGATGATTCGTGTGAGATTGAGGTCATCTAGCTTAGATTGTAGGACTGCCAGGGTGTTAACCATATCCCAGTTTAGGTCACCTAACAGAACAAACTCTGAAGCTAGATGGGGGCGATCAATTCACATATGGTGTCCAGGGCACAGCTGGGAGCTGAGGGGGGTCGGTAGCAGGAGGCAACAGTGAGAGACTTATTTCTGGAGAGAGTACATTTTTAAAATTAGTAGTTCGAACTGTTTGGGTATGGACCTGGAAAGTATGACATTACTTTGCAGGCTATCTCTGCAGTAGACTGCAACTCCTCCCCCTTTGGCAGTTCTTTCTTGACGGAAAATGTTATAATTGGGTATGGAAATCTCAGAATTTTTGGTGGCCTTCCTGAGCCAGGATTCAGACACGGCAAGGACATCAGGGTTAGCAGAGTGTGCTAAAGCAGTGAGTAAAACAAACTTAGGTAGGATGCTTCTGATGTTGACATGCATGAAACCAAGGCTTTTTCGATCACAGAAGTAAAAAAATGAGGGTGCCTGGGGACATGCAGGGTTTGGGTTTACCTCCACATCACCCGCGGAACAGAGGAGGAGTAGTATGAGGGTGCGGCTAAAGGCTATCAAAACTGGTCGCCTAAAGCGTTGGGGACAAAGAATAAAAGGAGCAGATTTCTGGGCATGGTAGAATATATTCAGGGCATAATGCGCAGACAGGGGTATGGTGGGGTGCGGGTACAGCGGAGGTAAGCCCAGGCACTGGGTGATGATGAGAGAGGTTGTATCTCTGGACATGCTGGTTGTAATGGGTGAGGTCACCGCATGTATGGGATGTGGGACAAAGGAGGTATCAGGGGTATGAAGAGTGGAACTAGGGGCTCCATTGTAAACTAAAACAATGATAACTAACCTATAACTTTCCTCCCATAACTCCTCTCATTACTTTGGTCACCCAGAACAACAGATGGTGCAGCTGCCTGTACAATTGTCTTTATTACCAAGGCATCTGTTTTCTGCTTTTCTAATCAAAAACACCATCCAGGCCATCCAAGTCAATTTTATATGATACGAAGTAAACAGACAAAATAAATGAGTACAAAGGCAGTTGTTGGATATGGCTGGTTCTGAAATGGAATGCAGCAATTCCCCACTTTATGGGTTTGGGCTCTACAGTACTAGTACATTCAGCCACCTCTCAGATGTTTCTTTCAGGAAGGAAGTTGTAATCTGTATGTTACCACAACAGTAGATGAGCTATTTGCTTCTACAGTAAAAGCTAACATCAGTAAATATATTACAGTTACTTTGTATGTTTAGATAGAAGGATATGTCACTCACGCATATCACATCGTTGTGTAGGTCCAGAACCTTTCTATAGCACATGAAATATCCTATTCCAAGTACACACATGCGTGCACACACGCACAGACACACACACCGTACCTCCCTGGGTCTGTATGAGTCCCTTTCTTGGACCCAGAGTAGGAAGGGGCAGGGCTCTGACATTCCTCCCTGTACTGCCTCTTCTCCCTGCCTGGGCTCCCTGGCTGGGCTCCCTGGCTGGGCTCCATGGCTGGGCTCCATGGCTGGGCTCCCTGCCTCATCTCCCTGCCTGGGCTCCCTGCCTCTTCTACATGCCTGTGCTCTCTGCCTCTTCTCCCTGCCTGGGCTCCCTGCCTTTTCTCCCTGCCAGGGCTCCCTGGCTGGGCTTCCTGCCTCTTCTCCCTGCCTCTTCTCCCTGCCTGGGCTCCCTGCCTCTTCTCCCTGCCTGGGCTCCCTGCCTCTCCTCCCTGCCTGGGCTCCCTGCCTCTTTTCCCTACCTGGGCTCCCTGCCTCTTCTCCCTGCATGGGCTCCCTGCCTCTTCTCCCTGCCAGGGCTCCCTGGCTGGGCTCCCTGGCTCTTCTCCCTGCCTCTTCTCCCTGCCTTTTCTCCCTGCCTGGGCTCCCTGCCTCTTCTCCCTGCCTCTTCTCCCTGCATGGGCTCCCTGCCTCTTCTTCCTGCCTGGGCTCCCTGCCTCTCCTCCCTGCCTCTCCTCCCTGCCTGGGCTCCCTGCCTCTTTTCCCTACCTGGGCTCCCTGCCTCTTCTCCCTGCATGGGCTCCCTGCCTCTTCTCCCTGCCTGGGCTCCCTGCCTCTTCTCCCTGCCTGGGCTCCCTGCCTGGGCTCCCTGCCTGGGCTCCCTGCCTCTTCTCCCTGCCTCTTCTCCCTGTCTGGGCCCCCTGCCTGGGCTCCCTGCCTCTTCTCCCTGCCTGGGCTCCCTGCCTCTTCTCCCTGCCTCTTCTCCCTGCCTGGGCTCCCTGCCTCTTCTCCCTGCCTCTTCTCCCTGCCTGGGCCCCCTGCCTGGGCTCCTTGCCTGGGCTCCCTGCCTCTTCTCCCTGCCTGGGCTCCCTGCCTCTTCTCCCTGCCTGGGCTCCCTGCCTCTTCTCCCTGCCTGGGCCCCCTGCCTGGGTTCCCTGCCTGGGCTCCCAGCCTCTTCTCCCTGCCTGGGCCCCCTGCCTGGGCTCCCTGCCTGGGCTCCCTGCCTCTTCTCCCTGCCTGGGCCCCCTGCCTGGGCTCCCTGCCTGGGCTCCCTGCCTGGGCTCCCTGCCTGGGCTCCCTGCCTCTTCTCCCTGCCTGGGCTCCCTTCCTGGGCTCCCTGCCTCTTCTCCCTGCCTGGGCCCTCTGCCTGGGCTCCCTGCCTGGGCTCCCTGCCTCTTCTCCCTGCCTCTTCTCCCTGTCTGGGCCCCCTGCCTGGGCTCCCTGCCTGGGCTCCCTGCCTCTTCTCCCTGCCTGGGCCCCCTGCCTGGGCTCCCTGCCTGGGCTCCCTGCCTCTTCTCCCTGCCTCTTCTCCCTGTCTGGGCCCCCTGCCTGGGCTCCCTGCCTCTTTTCCCTGCCTGGGCTCCCTGCCTCTTCTCCCTGCCTGGGCTCCCTGCCTCTTCTCCCTGCCTCTTCTCCCTGCCTGGGCCCCCTGCCTGGGCTCCCTGCCTGGGCTCCCTGCCTGGGCTCCCTGCCTCTTCTCCCTGCCTCTTCTCCCTGCCTGGGTCCCCTGCCTGGGCTCCCTGCCTGGGCTCCCTGCCTGGGCTCCCTGGCTCGACTCTGCAACAAAGCAGAAGAGAGGAAATGTCAGACATCATCCCTGACGGCGCTAGAACAATGAATAATTACTTTGACTCCTTCAGTCAAGAAGAGAGAAAAACCCTTTAACTCTCTCCATCCTTCAGCCCCCTTCAAATGAAAAACCCTACATCACAAATTGCGATAAGACGATGCCATTGAGAAGGCCGCTACATGTCAAGATCCTTGGAAATTAAGGATTTTGGTTGTTATTTATGAAAAAGCCGCTCAGGGAAATTAAATGATTCAAGCCTAAAGAGTAGCCCGGTATGTGTTCTTCCCTCCTTACAGAGTCATGATAGGGACAGGGGCTCATTTCTGGGAAGCGTGAGAAGTGGAGAGGTGGGGGATTAGTGGGCAAACCGCAGTGATGTCACATTGAAGCCGGGTTTTAAAAACGCATCCTGGTCACCATTATGGTTAATAATTTGATTGACACCTCTGTGCACGACTCAAAGACTTCTGCATGAAGGGTGGTGGGGTTGTTAGAAAGAACTCCCTCAATGATGCGTGTCACTGAAGCAGAAAATTAACACGAGGAGACGGCAGCACGTTAAGAGGATCAGAGAAAGAGAGAGCGGTAAAGAGAGAGAGAGGGAGATGGGGGAGAAAAGGAGAAGGAGAGATGGGAGCAGGGTAACATTTAGGTAGATGCATTGTTATTTTGGGTTTCTTTGTAGGGTGAGCTCCAGTGCAGATTCACTTGGGGCTTTGACTAAGCAATGCCTAATCTGTTCATGAGCTCTACATGTTCCTGTTGTGATTAATGATGCCTGGCTGGGCTCTGCTCTGGGAGAAGGATCCAACCACAGCCCTCATCACGTAGATCTAGTGCTCCTCTCCCTCACACTACCACCATAGTTTATCTTCTTCTCCCCAACCATAAGGACTGAGGGCTATTTTTACTTCCTGTATACCACCACAGTGTTATGGGAAGGCAATACTTGAGGCTTCCCCTGCCTGTTGACTGGCCTAGGGACTGTCTCCAATACTGGAGGCTTCCCCTGCCTGTTGACTGGCCACAAGACTGTCTCCGATACTGGAGGCTTCCCCTGCCTGTTGACTGGCCACAAGACTGTCTCCAATACTGGAGGCTTCCCCTGCCTGTTGACTGGCCAAGAGACTGTCTCCAATACTGGAGGCTTCCCCTGCCTGCTGACTGGCCAAGAGACCGTCTCCAATACTGTAGGCTTCCCCTGCCTGTTGACTGGCCAAGAGACTGTCTCCAATACTTGAGGCTCCCCTGCCTGTTGACTGGCCAAGAGACTGTCTCCAATACTGGAGGCTTCACCTGCCTGTTGACAGGCCAAGAGACTGTCTCCAATACTGGAGGCTTCCCCTGCCTGTTGACTGGCCAAGAGACTGTCTCCAATACTGGAGGCTTCCCCTGCCTGTTGACTGGCCAAGAGACTGTCTCCAATACTGGAGGCTTCCCCTGCCTGTTGATGGGCCAAGAGACTGTCTTCAATACTGGAGGCTTCCCCTGCCTGTTGACTGGCCAAGAGACTGTCTCCAAAACTGTAGGCTTCCCCTGCCTGTTGACTGGCCAGAAGACTGTCTCCAATACTGGATGCTTCCCCTGCCTGTTGACTGGCCAAGAGACTGTCTCCAATACTGGAGGCTTCCCCTGCCTGTTGACTGGCCAAGAGACTGTCTCCAAAACTGGAGGCATCCCCTGCCTGTTGACTGGCCAGAAGACTGTCTCCAATACTGGAGGCTTCCCCTGCCTGTTGACTGGCCAAGAGACTGTCTCCAATACTGGAGGCTTCCCCTTCCTGTTGACTGGCCTAGGGACTGTCTCCAATACTGGAGGCTTCCCCTGCCTGTTGACTGGCCACAAGACTGTCTCCAATACTGGAGGCTTCCCCTGCCTGTTGACTGGCCACAAGATTGTCTCCAATACTGGAGGCTTCCCCTGCCTGTTGACTGGCCAGAAGACTGTCTCCAATACTGGAGGCTTCCCCTGCCTGTTGACTGGCCAAGAGACTGTCTCCAATACTGGAGGCTTCCCCTGCCTGTTGACTGGCCAAGAGACTGCCTCCAATACTGGAGGCTTCCCCTGCATGTTGACTGGCCACAGCAGTCTCCAATACTGGAGGCTTCCCCTGCCTGTTGACTGGCCAAGAGACAGTCTCCAATACTGGAGGATTCCCCTGCCTGTTGACTGGCCAGAAGACTGTCTCCAACACTGGAGGCTTCACCTGCCTGTTGACTTGCCACAAGACGGTCTCCAATACTGGAGGCTTCCCCTGCCTGTTGACTGGCCAAGAGACTGCCTCCAATACTGGAGGCTTCCCCTGCCTGTTGACTGGCCACAGCAGTCTCCAATACTGGAGGCTTCCCCTGCCTGTTGACTGGCAAAGAGACAGTCTCCAATACTGTAGGCTTCCCCTGCCTGTTGACTGGCCAAGAGACTGTCTCCAATACTGGAGGCTTCCCCTGCCTGTTGACTGGCCAAAGACTGTCTCTAATACTGGAGGCTTCCCCTGCCTGTTGACTGGCCAGAAGACTGTCTCCAATACTGGAGGCTTCCCCTGCCTGTTGACTGGCCAAGAGACTGTCTCCAATACTGGAGGCTTCCCCTGCCTGTTGACTGGCCACAAGACTGTCTCCAATACTGGAGGCTTCCCCTGCCTGTTGACTGGCCAAGAGACTGTCTCCAATATTGGAGGCTTCCCCTTCCTGTTGACTGGCCAAGGGACTGTCTCCAATACTGGAGGCTTCCCCTGCCTGTTGACTGGCCAAGATACTGCCTCCAATACTGGAGGCTTCCCCTGCCTGTTGACTGGCCAAGAGACTGTCTCCAATACTGGAGGCTTCCCCTTCCTGTTGACTGGCCACAAGACTGTCTCCAATACTGGAGGCTTCCCCTGCCTGTTGACTGGCCACAAGATTGTCTCCAATACTGGAGGCTTCCCCTGCCTGTTGACTGGCCAGAAGACTGTTTCCAATACTGGAGGCTTCCCCTGCCTGTTGACTGGCCAAGAGACTGTCTCCAACACTGGAGGCTTCACCTGCCTGTTGACTGGCCACAAGACTGTCTCCAATACTGGAGGCTTCCCCTGCCTGTTGACTGGCCAAGAGACTGCCTCCAATACTGGAGGCTACCCCTGCCTGTTGACTGGCCACAGCAGTCTCCAATACTGGAGGCTTCCCCTGCCTGTTGACTGGCCAAGAGACAGTCTCCAATATTGTAGGCTTCCCCTGCCTGTTGACTGGCCAAGAGACTGTCTCCAATACTGGAGGCTTCCCCTTCCTGTTGAATGGCCAAGAGACTGTCTCCAATACTGGAGGCTTCCCCTGCCTGTTGACTGGCGACAATACTGTCTCCAATACTGGAGGCTTCCCCTGCCTGTTGACTGGCCAAGATACTGACTCCAATACTGGAGGCTTCCCCTTCCTGTTGACTGGCCAAGAGACTGTCTCCAATATTGGAGGCTTCCCCTTCCTGTTGACTGGCCAAGGGACTGTCTCCAATACTGGAGGCTTCCCCTGCCTGTTGACTGGCCAAGATACTGCCTCCAATACTGGAGGCTTCCCCTGCCTGTTGACTGGCCAAGAGACTGTCTCCAATACTGGAGGCTTCCCCTTCCTGTTGACTGGCCAAGGGACTGTCTACAATACTAGAGGCATCCCCTGCCTGTTGACTGGCCACAAGACTGTCTCCAATACTGGAGGCTTCCCCTGCCTGTTGACTGGCCACAAGACTGTCTCCAATACTGGAGGCTTCCCCTGCCTGTTGACTGGCCAAGGGACTGTCTCCAATACTGGAGGCTTCCCCTGCCTGTTGACTGGCCAAGAGACTGTCTCCAACACTGGAGGCTTCACCTGCCTGTTGACTTGCCACAAGACTGTCTCCAATACTGGAGGCTTCCCCTGCCTGTTGACTGGCCAAGAGACTGCCTCCAATACTGGAGGCTTCCCCTGCCTGTTGACTGGCAACAGCAGTCTACAATACTGGAGGCTTCCCCTGCCTGTTGACTGGCCAAGAGACAGTCTCCAATACTGGAGGCTTCCCCTGCCTGTTGACTGTCCACAAGACTGTCTCCAATACTGGAGGCTTCCCCTGCCTGTTGACTGGCCACAAGACTGTCTCCAATACTGGAGGCTTCCCATGCCTGTTGACTGGCCACAAGACCGTCTCCAATACTGGAGGCTAGCCCTGCCTGTTGATTGGCCACAAGACTGTCTCCAATACTGGAGGCTTCCCCTGCCTGTTGACTGGCCAAGGGACTGTCTCCAATACTGGAGGCTTCACCTGCCTGTTGACTGGTCAAGAGACTGTCTCCAATACTGGAGGCTTCCCCTGCCTGTTGACTGGCCACAAGACTGTCTCCAATACTGGAGGCTTCCCCTGTCTGTTGACTGGCCACAAGACTGTCTCCAATACTGGAGGCTTCCCCTGCCTGTTGACTTGCCACAAGACTGTCTCCAATACTGGAGGATTCCCCTGCCTGTTTTATATATCAGTCATTTAGCAGTGGCTCTTATCCAGAGCGACCTAAGGTAGTGAGTGCATATATTTTCGTGCTGGTCCCCCGTGGGAATCGAACCCACAACCCTGACATTTCAAGCACCCATGCTGTGAACTGTCCAAAGCCAAGCACTATCCTGCACCATTCCCGGAAGGTTGTGTGCAAAATAACCATAGGACAACCACGCTCTCACCAAGCTCTGAGAAACATATGGTTCTCAGAATGTTATTCGATAGCTGGGTGTCTCTCCCATTCTGTCCACCATCTCTATCTACATTTTCCCTTCTTTCGTTCCCTACCTCTCTCCCTTTGTTTTCCTCTCTGTCCTGTGTGAATGGAGACTGCCCTGTATGCTGTGTGACAGGAGACTTCCCTGTGTGGCAGGAGAATGCCCTGTGTGCTGTGTGACAGGAGACTGCCCTGTGTGACAGGAGACTGCCCTGTGTGACAGGAGACTGCCCTGTGTGCTGTGTGACAGGAGACTGCCCTGTGTGACAGGAGAATGCCCTGTGTGGCAGGAGAATGCCCTGTGTGAAAGGAGAATGTCCTGTGTGCTGTGTGACAGGAGACTGCCCTGTGTGACAGGAGACGTCCCTGTGTATCAGGAGACTGCCCTGTGTGACAGGAGACTTCCCTGTGTGACAGGAGACTGCCCTGTGTGCTGTGTGACAGGAGAATGCCCTGTGTGGCAGGAGAATGCCCTGTGTGAAAGGAGAATGCCCTGTGTGCTGTGTGACAGGAGACTGCCCTGTGTAACAGGAGACTGCCCTGTGTGACAGGAGACTGCCCTGTGTGACAGGAGACTGCCCTGTGTGACAGGAGACTGCCCTGTGTGGCAGGAGAATGCCCTGTGTGGCAGGAGAATGCCCTTTGTGGCAGGAAATGCCCTGTGTGCTGTGTGACAGGAGACTGCCCTGTGTGACAGGAGACTGCCCTGTGTGACAGGAGAATGCCCTGTGTGGCAGGAGAATGCCCTGTGTGAAAGGAGAATGCCCTGTGTGCTGTGTGACAGGAGACTGCCCTGTGTAACAGGAGACTGCCCTGTGTGACAGGAGACTGCCCTGTGTGACAGGAGACTGCCCTGTGTGCTGTGTGACAGGAGGATTGCACTAAATATGTCTGCTGTGGTTAGCCATCTCATCCTTAACCCTACAGTCTCTTCTTGTGTGGTGTCTGTAGTTCAGCTCTCAACTCAGAGACCCATTCCTGTTCTGAAGGTACCAGCATGTTCAACAGCTCCACTCCAGACAACATCCACATCTCAATCCAGATACAACACAACTTTCTCTCTCTGAGGGTGAACACCATGTTAAACAGTACATGGCTGTTTAACCATTATTTAACTAGGCAAGTCAGTTAAGAACAAATTCTTATTTTACAATGACGGCCTACCCCTGCCAAACCCTCCGCTAACCCAGGCGACGCTGGGCCAATTGTGCGCCGCCCTATGGGACTCCCGATCACGGCCGGTTGTGATACAGCTGGGTTCAAACCAGGGTCTGTAGTGACACCTGTAGTACTGAGATGCAGTGCCTTAGACCGCTGTGCCACTCGGGAGTCTTAACAATCGGTCTACAACATCACATCATAACAATAAGCCTACATTATTACATGATAACATAACAGCTAAGCCACCATCACAAGAAGGCTGTTCAGTATTCAGCCAGATATGTCTGCTGGCTATGGGTTGGTTTGACCAGGTGATAAAACGGAAATGTATCAGCTGGAGACGTACTGTGGTGTTCCTCTGTGTTCCTTGGTGTTCCATGGTGTTCCTTGGTGTTCCATGGTGTTCCGTGGGCTGCAGATATTCCAATATATCAGGTATTTTGATCCCAGGGTCACAAAAGTGTCAGCCAGGCAGGCTTACCAAACCCCTGGTGGTTACTGCTCCAGCACCACAGCTCATTACCCAGCGGTGTTACGGCGGTGATACCGCCTAATGAATCTGTCTCTAATCATGTTATTTGTAAGTGCCTCACACAGCGTTTGTCGGTTAAAACATGTTGTTGCTCTCTCTCACCCACGTCCCTAACAAGAACCCCTGGTATAGAAATAAGCCCTTTTAGTCTCTGTGGGACATCTTGTAAAACAACCCTGCCATCCGTTTTAGTTATGCTTGATTTGCCTGTTTATTTCAGAGCAGTCTAATCTGAATTCTAATTGGAAACAGTTGAGTGATGAAAACCATTTGGATTGTATTGGTATTATTTATTTATCTGCTGGTTTAAAAGGACTTGAGGCTATGGATATAAACCTGGGCTTTTCTTCTGTCCTCCTTACCACCACCCTGTCAATATATAAAACACCTCCCACTCAGGAGTTGATTACTAAGCCTGCCAAGAATTTGATCATAAACGTTACAAGTATGTAATAAACCGTTTTGAAAATGTGCAGCAGCAGCAACATTGTTCTAATCATTTTGCAAATATTGCCTCAGAGGAATAAAAACCACATCACACTAAGATCCAATTTGTGCTACACTCACCAATTACTTTCACGGTCCACTTCTCATCTAATACAGAAAGGCCAGATGATCCTCTGTGTGTCTGGGCGCTGCCTTCACACACACCCCAATAACTAACACTAATTGGAAAAATGCTTCATGTGACAATTTTTTAAAACTTGACTTGTCCCCTTTCTTCTGAAAATATTTACACTCATTTACCCTGTCTGTGTGTAGCCGCCAAGATAACTGAACTCTTCTTATTGAAAATATGTTCCTGTTTTCATTATTTTATGATGTACTATTAGTGCCCAGGTTATCTGATCTTTGCATTGCTCTAACGGCCAGATAAAAACTCAAGCATCAGTCTCCCTAATTAAACTGAACTTTAATTCATCTTCATGTAATATGTGACAGTTAATTACATGTTTCTGTTTGGTTTGGGTCTTTTATTTCTGATATCCAATAGGCCTACATTGTTACATCATAACAATAGGCCTACATCATCACAGCATAACAATAGGCCTACATCATCACAGCATAACAATAGGTCTACATCATCACATCATAGCAATAGGCCTACATCATCACAGCATAACAATAGGCCTACATCATCACAGCATAACAATAGGTCTACATCATCACATCATAACAATAGGCCTACATCATCACAGCATAACAATAGGCCTACATCATCACAGCATAACAATAGGCCTACATCATCACATCATAACATAAGGCCTACATCATAACAATAGGCCTACATCATCACATCATAACATAAGGCCTACATCATAACAATAGGCCTACATCATCACATCATAACATAAGGCCTACATCATAACAATAGGCCTACATCATCACATCATAACATAAGGCCTACATCATAACAATAGGCCTACATCATCACATCATAACATAAGGCCTACATAATAACAATAGGCCTACATCATCACATCATAACATAAGGCCTACATCATAACAATAGGCCTACATCATCACATCATAACATAAGGCCTACATCATAACAATAGGCCTACATCATCACATCATAACATAAGGCCTACATCATAACAATAGGCCTACATCATCACATCATAACATAAGGCCTACATCATAACAATAGGCGTACATCATAACATAAGGCCTACATCATAACAATAGGCCTACATCATCACATCATAACAATAGGCCTACATCATAACAATAGGCCTACATCATCACATCATAACAATAGGCCTACATCATAACAATAGGCCTACATCATCACATCATAAAAGAGGATCAAAGAATACAGAAATAAAAGTGTTGAGATAACACTGCCTTAGATTGCTTAGAGTTGTTAGACTGTAGTGTAAACTGACCATTGCACTTTGGTTTGTGTTGTACTGCAGTAGCAGTACAGCAGCAGTACTGCTAGTTCACTACAGCTCTCTGTTTATGAGGCAGCACAAATGTCATGCATGGAGTAACAGAGGGGCGCTTGGGTAGCCAAGAAGTCAGGACAAATTGTGGTGAGGCTGAGGTGTGGACCAGTGAGGTTGAGTAGGACACTAATGTGTGTGAACTGGGAGTCACATCCAATGGCTGCTTCTACCCTGAGAGCTGAGTGTAGCTGGAGGACTGACTGAGAATGAAGAGAGAAACATCCAACTTATTCCATTCTAACATGTTCAACAATAAACTGAGGTTCACTCTGTATAGAGAATGGCAGGTTTTAGGAAGCAAGGATCTGCACTAAAAGGTAGCATACAATTACTAAAAAGGAATTTTCAAACTTAAACAACCAATTTTTGTCACCGTGCATTAGGCTACACCTAAAAAGGGAATTGGTCTGGCATGGACTTGAGATTTTTCCTCTCCTTTTTGAGGCATGACCCACTTTACATCTTGTCAGAAGTGCTGTGCTAACACAAAAAGCTTTTCATCAGCGAGGGCCTCTGGGAGTTGTGTTCATGCTGCTATCAAAATGGTTTCCTGTTTCCTATTTCAAAATGCTCTGAAACTGCTCTCTCACTGCCCAAAATCAAAGCATTTAGCATGCACTCTCTTCTCTATTTTGGCAATATCTTAAATCAAAATTCTGAAGATTGGACCTCGAAGTACCATTTAACGGTTCATTTTCATTTTATCTGTTTATGGTGTTAAGGATTAACAAAAATTCAGGAGAAAGGACCAGACTTGGATTTAACACTAGCTGAACACAACAGTTATATAACACATCAACATTCCTGTCTGTCGGGTGCCCAATTTAACCGCAGAAATCAGAAATGCCTTTCTCTGTTAGCTGCACTTCTCGGTCTCTCCCCAGTACCTGCACTGTGCTGCACGGGTGAGTTTCCATAGCAACGGACCCATTTTGGGCTGCTCTAGAGAAGAGACAGGAGAGCGAGCTGTTAGCTTGCTTTTGACTGTTAGCTAGAATGACCTACTAGAACTGCTTAAAACAAACAAAAATAATAATTCCTGTAGCGCCAGTTCCTGTGGACTGTTGATCCTGTCCTGTCCCAAACTTGACAAGAATTTCACTCCCATTCCAGCAGGAATCCCACCTGACCCGTAAGACCCATGGGAATCCTGGTCCCGTGTCAACCTCAACCCTCAACCATAACCATAACCATAACCTCAACCCTCAACCATAACCATAACCTTAACCATAACCATAACCTCAACCCTCAACCATAACCATAACCTCAACCATAACCTCAACCCTCAACCATAACCATAACCTTAACCTTAACCATAACCATAACCTCAACCCTCAACCATAACCATAACCTCAACCATAACCTCAACCCTCAACCATAACCATAACCATAACCTCAACCATAACCATAACCTCAACCATAACCATAACCTCAACCTCAACCATAACCATAACCTCAACCCTCAACCATAACCATAACCATAACCTCAACCATAACCATAACCTCAATCATAACCACAACCTCAACCCTCAACCCTCAACCATAACCATAACCATAACCTCAACCATAACCATAACCATAACCTCAACCATAACCATAACCTCAACCCTCAACCATAACCTCAACCATAACCATAACCTCAACCATAACCCTAACCTCAACCCTCAACCATAACCATTACCATAACCATAACCTCAACCATAACCATAACCTCAACCCTCAACCATAACCATAACCTCAACCCTCAACCATAACCATAACCATAACCTCAACCATAACCATAACCTCAACCCTCAACCATAACCATAACCTCAACCATAACCATAACCATAACCCTCAACCCTCAACCTCAACCTCAACCATAACCATAACCTCAACCATAACCATAACCTCAACCCTCAACCCTCAACCCTCAACCATAACCATAACCATAACCCTGTCCATAACCTCAACCCTCAACCATAACCATAACCATAACCTCAAGCCTCAACCATAACCATAACCTCAACCCTCAACCATAACCATAACCATAACCTCAACCCTCAACCATAACCATAACCATAACCTCAACCCTCAACCATAACCATAACCATAACCTCAAACCTCAAACCTCAACCATAACCATAACCTCAACCCTCAACCATAACCATAACCTCAACCCTCAACCATAACCATAACCGCAACCCTCAACCATAACCCTAACCATAACCTCAAACCTCAACCATAACCATAACCTCAACCCTCAACCATAACCATAACCTCAACCCTCAACCATAACCATAACCATAACCCTAACCATAACCCTCAACCCTCAACCCTCAACCCTCAACCCTCAACCATAACCATAACCCTAACCTCAACCCTCAACCATAACCATAACCTCAACCATAACCATAACCTCAACCATAACCACAACCTCAACCCTCAACCATAACCATAACCATAACCTCAACCATAACCATAAACATAACCTCAACCATAACCATAACCTCAACCCTCAACCATAACCTCAACCATAACCATAACCATAACCTCAACCATAACCCTAACCTCAACTCTCAACCATAACCATAACCTCAACCCTCAACAATAACCATAACCATAACCTCAACCATAACCATAACCTCAACCCTCAACCATAACCATAACCTCAAACCTCAACCATAACCATAACCATAACCTCAACCATAACCATAACCTCAACCCTCAACCATAACCATAACCTCAACCATAACCATAACCCTCAACCCTCAACCTCAACCATAACCATAACCTCAACCATAACCTCAACCCTCAACCATAACCATAACCTCAACCCTCAACCCTCAACCCTCAACCATAACCACAACCATAACCCTAACCATAACCTCAACCCTCAACCATAACTATAACCATAACCATAACCTCAACCCTCAACCATAACCATAACCTCAACCCTCAACCATAACCATAACCATAACCTCAACCCTCAACCATAACCATAACCATAACCTCAACCCTCAACCATAACCATAACCGCAACCCTCAACCATAACCCTAACCATAACCTCAAACCTCAACCATAACCATAACCTCAACCCTCAACCATAACCATAACCTCAACCCTCAACCCTCAACCATAACCATAACCATAACCCTAACCATAACCCTCAACCCTCAACCCTCAACCCTCAACCCTCAACCCTCAACCATAACCATAACCCTAACCTCAACCCTCAACCTCAACCTCGACCCTCAACCATAACCATAACCCTAACCATAACCCTCAACCCTCAACTATAACCATAACCCTAACCCTAACCATAACCCTCAACCATAACCATAACCATAACCCTAACCCCAACCCTCAACCTCAACCATAACCATAACCTCAACCCTCAACCATAACCATAACCATAACCATAACCTCAACCATAATAACCATAACCCTAACCTCAACCATAACCATAACCCTAACCATAACCATAACCCTCAACCCTCAACCATAACCATAACCATAACCCTCAACCCTCAAACATAACCCTCAACCCTCAACCCTAACCCTAACCCTAACCGGCAGCCAAGGGAGCAGCAGCTGTGTGTAAAGTAGACAATCCCACACATGCTCAGAAGATTTGATTGTTTAGCTATCGGGCAGAGGCTTCCGGAGAATTCGACAAGCAGCCACTCCCTAAATTGTTTACCCGATAAAAAATATATACTTTTACCTAACTAAAAAATAAATACCTTTACACAATTCAAAAATATGTTTACCTTACAAAAAAAAGTTTACCCACACTAAAAATATAAGTTAAACTAATCAAATAAATTGTTGCATATTTATGGAGGTAGGAAGTGAGCACATGATACCAGGATACCATGAAGTCCAACAGTGGTATTTGACAGCATCAACTATTGACGTTGACATATCACAGTAATGGCTCACACAAGAGCTGTTACCCACCCAGAGAAATGAAGACATGTGTTCACGTGCAGTGTGATGCTTGTCTTCCCTATTCCCTAACACACTGGTCCTCAGACAATGTAGATGATCTTAACACAATACATTATCTGTGAGTGGTTTGCTAAAAGTGTGGTGATAATTGTCTTATGTGTCATATTAAAATGGACATGGGAGACATTCACAAGCCCAGGTTGCAATGCATTAATTACAGTTGACGCTAAGTAACAGTGAACAGCGCTTTGCGTGCTGAGCCCCCCAGTGAAAAATGAGATGACAAAGAAGGTAATTTCCTCTTTCTCTCAAGCTGGCGTGTAATTGTGTGTGGGACAGATAGAGGGTGAATGGGCAGGGGAGGGTCTACCGTAGCCCTCTCCCTCTATGCTCCATCTGATAGGCGTTAATTCAGCCTGATTATACAGATGGATTGAAATATACAGTAAGACAGGAAATCACTCCAATTATGCCAAGTTGATTGAAACTTGGAGCCCACTCCATGGAACGCTGGGAAGGAACTGGGAGGAGTCCTCTCTTACAGACAGGAACCGGACCATTACTACACTGTAGACTGCATGATACAAGAAAACAACAACAATGTGGTACTAGTGAGACAGGAGATTGAGACTCTCTATGGCCATGACCTCCGACCAGAGACAGGAGACTGAGACTCTCTATGGCCATGACCTCCGACTAGAGACAGGAGGTTGAGTCTCTCTATGGCCATGACCTCAGACCTGAGACAGGATAGTTGAGGCTCTATATGGCCATGACCTCCGACCTGAGACAGGAGGTTGAGGCTCTCTATGGCCATGACCTCCAACCTGAGACAGAGGAGAATCACAACATTCAGACTGGTGGAGCCGGAAGACACATCACTTCTCTCCACCAACAGAGTCCTTGTGGTTCCAATCTCAAAGCCCACTAATGAAGATAGATGAATGCTATTAATTTACTGACATTAACACGAGAGGCATGCAAACCCATCTTCTCTATTGTCTCAGTGCCATGGGCTTTAAGCACATTTTGGCAAAAGGCCAGGATTCAATCCAAGGCGCATTGCTATTTACCTTTATTTAATCAGGGACTCACCATGGAGACCAGTGTCTCTTTTACGAGGGAGCAATGCATATACCATTTAATAAAATTCATCAAACATCAAATACAATATGAGCCAAGTAAAATACAGCACAACACATATTGTACAGACAAACATTTTTTGCAAAAAATAAGAACATTAAAATATATATTTTGTGGGGGAGGGCTTACCTGTTTTGCATGATATGTTGGCCATAATATGTGTCACATATCAGTTTGCAAACAATGTAAAAACATGTATATATCATTGAGTATTGAGTATTAAAGCTGCATACAAAGATACATCTTTTTTTGTTTTCTTGAGTAAGGGAGCTCCAAAATGCAGGCATTTCAGCCTAGCTCAGTGCTTTCTGTGGTGGTGGGGCAAGCCAGCAGACAATACAGAGCGTTGCGCCATGATTGGCTAAGTGTTCTGTCACTCATGGGAACACTACATCACCGCCAAGTCTAAGGGTAGAGCTTGAAAATTCAAGCACCTTGGGTGCTGCCATAGAGTTACATTAGAAGTGCCCATCCAAGAAGGCTCGAGGTCATTGGCCACAGATAAATGAACATCAAATCACGTTATATCTACAGTAGCTTCGATTGAACAGTCATCATCATGAATCAAGCCGACAATATACTGGCAAATCCGTTTTAATCCTTGTCATATGAAGATAAATATTGAGGAGAAATTATAGATGAAACATATCGGTGCTCATCAGCCATTGGATATAAACATTACGCAACAAGTTGGAAATCTCAAATTCAACAGTGAGTGGTTTGGAAGGAATCAGTGGCTGACTGCCAGCATTGCAAAGCAATCATTAGCATGCTATTCAGTGGAGTGGCTGTGTAGTCCCAAGTCTGAGAATAAGGGTGTCTTTTCCTAGTTTTAAATGATAAACATTCAACATTGGCCATGCTGTCAATGAAGCATGATTTGTGCCACTCTCAAAACAACTGTTAACTCTGAACCTAAAATCTGACTTTAGTGAGTTCAAGACAACTGGGATCTCGGGAAAAGACTAGCTACGACTGGGAAAATACGTTTTGAACGGTCATCCAACTCAAGATCACTGATGTCATCATGATTAAACTGTTTTGTTGTTGTTGAGTTCCCAGTTGTCTTGTAAGCACCATAAATCCAGAGAATGACAGAGAATTTGATAACAAATTTTACCCACAAAGGACCCATGAAGGACCATGCCACCTTCCTGTTCAAATAAGCACAGCACAACAAGGTGAGTCCAAAAATGTGTTGTATACTGCTGCATAAATGATCTAATATGCCAGGGAGATATGTATACTGTATCTAAGAAAGTAATACTAAGTGTATGTTGTGTAGTAAGCTGTTAGTAGCAGATGTGCCTCACCCTAATAATTGTATCTATTTTCACCTCTTAATTTCACCTAGTGTTCTGACTTGGTGGTGCACATGTAGCCTATAACCTGTTTTTGAGAAATGTAATCATCGAATATTGTAAGAGCTTTCATCGTCTGCTTATATGCCCCCTTTATTTATCCTACGGTTCTGATTTGGTGTAGAGGGAGAACACTGTAAGAACGGCCCATGTTCTGAATTCTATCACTATACATTTAGAAAGTGCTGAACAAATAGTTATATTGACTACGTCCGTTCTAGCTAGCTCATTTATGTCTTAATCAAATGTACAGATGGCCTCTTATCCGCTTGTCGTCCCCTTATGCCATAGTTTGTACATCTAAATTGTCAGTAGAAACCACATTTGTTTAAACAAGTTAGCCATATCAGCTATGTTTTTTTTTAAAGTCAGTAAAATAGGCTGAATTAACTGTTTTACTGACAGACAAGGCTCTGCTGATAGCCAGGTGTAGCAGTGGTAAGGTGTTGTGACTGCTGTTGGGACTCTGCTGTTGGGACAGCTTTATGTAGGCCCTAACAGTTTGTGGGCACCGTTTGTCACCGTTATAGTGCAGTTAATGTATTGTTTAATGTTGTGTTGTGGCTTTGATGGCATGCATCACACCTTTTTTTTGTTTTGCCCCACCAAGATTTCCATGCTAAAATCGCCACTGCTAGGGACACGAACGCACTTATTCAGAATCTGAGGTCATTCCAAACATGTGGAGCAAGAAAAATAAAGCCTGACTTATTAAGAGAAACCCCTGTGAACGGGTTTGATAACTTGACATTTTAAATCTTAACAGTGATGTTAAATAAGTCAGAACCTTGTGGAGCAGTGCTTTGTAAACAAAAAGAGCACAATGATGTGATCTACAGTAGGTGACTTCAAAGAGGTACAGCCAACCTTTTGGTAAAGAATACAGTGATGAGTAATAAAACTGTCTCATGTCATAAAATGAAGGCTGCTATGAAAAACAGCCTCCAGGGGTTTAAGAATAGAGGGAGCTGTACTTAGATAATAGTATCACCATCATCAAAAACAGGTAGAAAGGTTGACTGCACAGTTATACAGCACTGAACATCAGACATTGTGCATTATACAGGCATTTTTCCAGACGTTTTTAGAGATTACTTTCAAGCACATTGCCGGGAAATGCTGGCTGTCTAGTTGACTGCTTTATAATGTGACTTGGATTGAATCCTGGACTCTGTCGGTACGGGATCGTTATTATAAAGGAGAAGAAGAGAATGACAGAGACAGAGAAAAAGAAAGAGATCGTGAGAGACAGAGACAAAGAGAAAGAGAGAAAGAGTGATAAATAAATTATATACAGTGCCTTCAGGAATGTATTCAGACCTCTTGACTTTTTCTACATTTTGTGCGATTACATTTTATTCTAAAATGGATTCAATTAGATATTTTTTCAATCATCAATCTGCACACAATACCCCATAATGACAAAGGAAAAACAAGTTTTTAGAAATGTTTCCTAATTTATAAAAAATATTAAACTGAAATAACACATTTCCATAAGTATTCAGACCCTTTACTCTGTACTTTGTTGAAGCAACTTTGGCAGCGATTAAAGCCTTGATTGTTCTTGGGTATGATGCTACAAGCTTGGCACACCTATTTGTGGAGTTTCTCCCATTCTTCTATGCAGAGCCTCTCAAGCTCTGTCAGGTTAAATGGGGAGTGTTGCTGCACAGCAATTTTCAGTTCTCTCCAGTGATGTTCGATCAGGTTTAAGTCCAGGCTGTGGCTGGGCCACTCAAGGACATTCAGAGACTTTTTTTATTTATTTATTTATTTTACCGTTATTTAACCAGGTAGGCAAGTTGAGAACAAGTTCTCATTTACAATTGCGACCTGGCCAAGATAAAGCAAAGCAGTTCGACAGATAAAACAACACAGAGTTACACATGGAGTAAAAACAAACATACAGTCAATAATGCAGTATAAACAAGTCTATATACAATGTGAGCAAATGAGGTGAGAAGGGAGGTAAAGGCAAAAAAGGCAATGATGGCAAAGTAAATACAATATAGCAAGTAAAATACTGGAATGGTAGTTTTGCAATGGAAGAATGTGCAAAGTAGAAATAAAAAATAATGGGGTGCAAAGGAGCAAAATAAATAAATAAATTAAAATTAAATACAGTTGGGAAAGAGGTAGTTGTTTGGGCTAAATTATAGGTGGGCTATGTACAGGTGCAGTAATCTGTGAGCTGCTCTGACAGTTGGTGCTTAAAGCTAGTGAGGGAGATAAGTGTTTCCAGTTTCAGAGATTTTTGTAGTTCGTTCCAGTCATTGGCAGCAGAGAACTGGAAGGAGAGGCGGCCAAAGAAAGAATTGGTTTTGGGGGTGACTAGAGAGATATACCTGCTGGAGCGTGTGCTACAGGTGGGAGATGCTATGGTGACCAGCGAGCTGAGATAAGGGGGGACTTTACCTAGCAGGGTCTTGTAGATGACATGGAGCCAGTGGGTTTGGCGACGAGTATGAAGCGAGGGCCAGCCAACGAGAGCGTACAGGTCGCAATGGTGGGTAGTATATGGGGCTTTGGTGATAAAACGGATTGCACTGTGATAGACTGCATCCAATTTGTTGAGTAGGGTATTGGAGGCTATTTTGTAAATGACATCGCCAAAGTCGAGGATTGGTAGGATGGTCAGTTTTACAAGGGTATGTTTGGCAGCATGAGTGAAGGATGCTTTGTTGCGAAATAGGAAGCCAATTCTAGATTTAACTTTGGATTGGAGATGTTTGATATGGGTCTGGAAGGAGAGTTTACAGTCTAACCAGACACCTAAGTATTTGTAGTTGTCCACGTATTCTAAGTCAGAGCCGTCCAGAGTAGTGATGTTGGACAGGCGGGTAGGTGCAGGTAGCGATCGGTTGAAGAGCATGCATTTAGTTTTACTTGTATTTAAGAGCAATTGGAGGCCACGGAAGGAGAGTTGTATGGCATTGAAGCTTGCCTGGAGGGTTGTTAACACAGTGTCCAAAGAAGGGCCGTAAGTATACAGAATGGTGTCGTCTGCGTAGAGGTGGATCAGGGACTCACCAGCAGCAAGAGCGACCTCATTGATGTATACAGAGAAGAGAGTCGGTCCAAGAATTGAACCCTGTGGCACAGCAGACCCTCCGATTTGACACACTGAACTCTATCAGAGAAGTAGTTGGTGAACCAGGCGAGGCAATCATTTGAGAAACCAAGGCTGTCGAGTCTGCCGATGAGGATATGGTGATTGACAGAGTCGAAAGCCTTGGCCAGATCAATGAATACGGCTGCACAGTAATGTTTCTTATCGATGGCGGTTAAGATATCGTTTAGGACCTTGAGCGTGGCTGAGGTGCACCCATGACCAGCTCTGAAACCGGATTGCATAGCAGAGAAGGTATGGTGAGATTCGAAATGGTCGGTAATCTGTTTGTTGACTTGGCTTTCGAAGACCTTAGAAAGGCACGGTAGGATAGATATAGGTCTGTAGCAGTTTGGGTCAAGAGTGTCCCCCCCTTTGAAGAGGGGGATGACCGCAGCTGCTTTCCAATCTTTGGGAATCTCAGACGACACGAAAGAGAGGTTGAACAGGCTAGTAATAGGGGTGGCAACAATTTCGGCAGATAATTTTAGAAAGAAAGGGTCCAGATTGTCTAGCCCGGCTGATTTGTAGGGGTCCAGATTTTGCAGCTCTTTCAGAACATCAGCTGAATGGATTTGGGAGAAGGAGAAATGGGGAAGGCTTGGGCGAGTTGCTGTTGGGGGTGCAGTGCTGTTGTCCGGGGTAGGAGTAGCCAGGTGGAAAGCATGGCCAGCCGTAGAAAAATGCTTATTGAAATTCTCAATTATGGTGGATTTATCAGTGGTGACAGTGTTTCCTATCTTCAGTGCAGTGGGCAGCTGGGAGGAGGTGTTCTTATTCTCCATGGACTTTACAGTGTCCCAGAACTTTTTTGAGTTAGTGTTGCAGGAAGCAAATTTCTGCTTGAAAAAGCTAGCCTTGGCTTTTCTAACTGCCTGTGTATAATGATTTCTAGCTTCCCTGAACAGCTGCATATCACGGGGGCTGTTCGATGCTAATGCAGAACGCCATAGGATGTTTTTGTGTTGGTTAAGGGCAGTCAGGTCTGGGGAGAACCAAGGGCTATATCTGTTCCTGGTTCTAAATTTCTTAAATGGGGCATGTTTATTTAAGATGGTTAGGAAGGCATTTAAAAAAAATATCCAGGCATCCTCTACTGACGGGATGAGATCAATATCCTTCCAGGATACCCCGGCCAGGTCGATTAGAAAGGCCTGATCGCAGAAGTGTTTCAGGGAGCGTTTTACAGTGATGAGTGGAGGTCGTTTGACCGCTGACCCATTACGGATGCAGGCAATGAGGCAGTGATCGCTGAGATCTTGGTTGAAGACAGCAGAGGTGTATTTAGAGGGGAAGTTGGTTAGGATGATATCTATGAGGGTGCCCGTGTTTAAGGTTTTGGGGAGGTACCTGGTAGGTTCATTGATTATTTGTGTGAGATTGAGGGCATCAAGTTTAGATTGTAGGATGGCTGGGGTGTTAAGCATGTTCCAGTTTAGGCCGCCTAGCAGCACGAACTCTGAAGATAGATGGGGGGCAATCAGTTCACATATGGTGTCCAGAGCACAGTTGGGGGCAGAGGGTGGTCTATAGCAGTTGTCCCGAAGCCACTCCTGTGTTGTCTTGGCTCTGTGCTTAGGGTTGTTGTCCTGTTGGAAGGTGAACCTTCGCAGGAGTCTGAGATCCTAGGAGCTCTGGAGCAGGTTGTCATCAAGGATCTCTCTGTACTTTGCTCCGGTCATCATTGCCGTGATCCTGACTAGTCTCCCAGTCCCTGCCACTGAAAAACATCCCCACAGCATGATTCTGCAACCACCATGCTTCACCTTAGGGATGGTGCCAGGTTTCTTCCAGGCATGACGCTTGACATTCAAGAGTTCAATCTTGGTTTCATCAGACCAGAGAATCTTGTTTCAGAGTGTCAGAGTGACCATCGGGTTCTTGACAACCTCCCCTGATTGCTAAGTTTGGCCGGGAGGCAAGCTCTAGGAAGAGTCTTGGTGCTTCCAAACTTATTCAATTTAAGAATGATAGAGTCCACTGTGTTCTTGGCGACCTTCAATGCTGCAGAAATGTTTTGGTACCCTTCCCCAGATCTGTGCCTCAACACAATCATGTCTCGGAGCTCTACGGACAATTCCTAGTTTTTTTCTCTGACATGCACTGTCAACTGTGAGACCTTATATCGACAGGTGTGCACCTTTCGAAATCATGTGCAATCAATTGAATTTACAACAGGTGGAATCCAATAAATTTGTAGAAACATCTCAAGGATGATCAATGGAAACAGGATGCACCTGAGCTCAATTTCGAGTCTCACAGCAAAGGGTCTGAATACAGTACAGTATTTCAATTTCCAAATTTTTTAAATACATTTTCAAAAATGTTTGAAAACCTGTTTTCAATTTGTCTTTATGGGGTATTGTGTGTAGATTGCTGAGGAATTTTTTTTTGAATCCATTTTATAATAAGGCTGTAACGTAACAAACTGTGGGAAAAGTCAAGGGGTCTGAATACTTTCCGAAGGCACTAAAATCAAAAGTTTGGACACACCTACTCATTCACAAGTTTTTCTTTATTTTTACTATTTTCTACGTTGTAGAATAGTAGTGAAGACATCAAAACTATGAAATAACACATATGGAATCATGTTGTAACCAAAACAGTGTTAAACAAATACAAATATATGACATTTTTTTGATTCTTCAAATTAGCCTCCCTTTGCCTTGATGACAGCCTTGCACACTCTTTGACTATGTACAGACTCAGTGAGCATTGCCTTGCTATTGAGAAAGGCCGCTGTCGGAAGACTTGGAACTCAAGAGAAGAGAGGCTACGTGCATACTGCCCACATAATGAGGTGGAAACTGAGCTGCACTTCCGAACCTCCTACCAAATGTATGACCATATTAGAGACACATATTTCCCTGAGATTACACAGATCCACAAAGAATTTGAAAACAAACCCAATTTTGATAAACTCCCATATCTACTGGGTGAAATATCACACTGTGCTTTCACAGCAGCAAGATTTGTGTCCTGTTGCCACAAGAAAAGGGCAAACACCATTGTAAATACAATCCATATTTATGTTGATTTATTTTCCTTTTTGTACTTTAACTATTTGCACTGTATATATATATAATATGACATTTGACTTTATTCTTTTGGAACTTTTTTGGGGTGTAATGTTTACTGTTCATTTGTATTATTTATTTCACTTTTGTTTATCATATATTTCACTTGCTTTGGCAATGTTAACATATGTTTCCCATGTCAATACAGCCCTTGAATGGAATTGAATGAAGGACAGAAATAAAAACAAAAAGAGGGAGAGACAGAGAGATCACAAATAGGTGGAGGCGCAGAATGAAAAGGGCAAGACATTTGTCACCCTCTTCTGCGGGAGCATGAGCATCATTAATCTCCTGATATTTCAATATTGTATTAACCTTTCTAGTGGAAATCCTGAGCCTCATTAGTCTTTTTTGAGGGGGAGAAAAATAATAATCGATATAACAAGCTCTGGACATTGTCTGAAATACACTGAAGTCTGTTAGTGCACATCCTTTAGTCGTTGATGATAAGGCATTGTACTGCCCTAAGCAATTATTCACATGTTCCGCATTACCTTAGGTTACCATACAGACAGACAATATCACATGAAAGGATAAATGAGAGAGAGAATAGCATTGCTACTCTGAAGTAGGTCAGAATTATGAATTATGTCCCAACTAGTGAAACAAGGATGTGAAGAAAAGCAGTGAGGGAATCTGTGAGAAATGGCAGCCATTTTACATACAGAGAAAACATCTCCAAGGCCAAACAAAGCGTGCGGTGGCTGTCTATTCTCCCTGTCAGTCAGCAACCTATCAGAGAGACAAAAGAGAGAGAGATTTGATCGTGACAACACTGTACATAGCCATAATATGACATCTGAAATGTCTCTATTCCTTTGAAACTTTTGTGAGTGTAATGTTTACTGTTCATTTTTGATTGTTAAATATTACTTTTGTTTATTATCTATTTATCTCGCTTTGGCAATGTAAACATATGTTACCCATGTCAATAAAGCCGTTAAATTGAATTGAATTAGAGGCACCTCTTGAAACCTGTAACACCCCTGTCCACACCCCACATCTGTCCGTGCCTGGAGAACAACCTGACATTCACATCCCCACCGCCTCTCCCAGGTCGTCTGACTGAGGGAACACTAACTGAGCCCTATTATGTAGACACACTCAGCACTCAACATCAAGGCCTACCAGGCCTTTGTCTGTCATCATTATGCTACATCTCCCTGATTGGTTGTGTCAAGGTCTCGCTAGGCACGTTTGACGATGTTGTTACAAAAACAGAGCATTTTCAGTGGCTTGATTGTATGTTTGCTTTGGACATTCCCAGCCCAGATGAGTTGTACGGGTTCAAGGGTTACTTCAATTCTGGCACTATGACGATAGCTACCTACCCCCTGTATGTACAATGATTGAAGTGAAATGATGTTCTGACATTACATTTATTTTATGATTCAGGGAGGAACGGTCTCTACTTGATGATTCATCCCTATTCTTAAAAAAATAAAGATGATATAGCGGTTGTCAATCCATGGAAGTTTAGGTTGGTACATACAGATCTTAGGCAGCAGAGTTAGTTGATATCACTAGTTGATATCACTAATCACTTCATATGTTGTCCGGATTGGAAAAGAGAGGCAGTTTATAACATAAAGAATGAATCTCATAAGAATATTGACGAAGAGTGTACCCATGGCTCACTTAGCCTTTAAAAGTAGGACTAAGGGTGACGTCAGCCTACAGATGCAGGGAGACAGCAATGGGATAGCAGGGAAAGAGCTGAGAGAGAGAGAGAAGATTCTCTCAGCAGAGGACAGGCCAGGGAAACTATATAGCTCTGGGTTAATTGTGTGGACCCCGTGGGCACTAAATAAGGATGGTTAGAATGACTGGCTAAGTGACAAATGGATGTACAAATTACTGAGATTACTTCAGTTATTAAAATAAATGGGATCTGGCCCTCTTCCAGAATCACACTCTCCATTACATGAAGGAAACTGACGGCTATCTTTTACATTTACTCAAACTTCACTTTCAGAAGTTATGTTGAAATATTCTTCAGTGTGTAAATCCATAAAAATATTGATGAGGAGATGGGTGTGTGAAGGCAAACTAATTTTCTATGAGCTCTGATTGATTAGCTTGCGAAGCAGCCATTGAGACTGGGTCGTACCCTCCAGCTGCATGGTGAATGGTTGTGTATGAATACTGCTAAAAGCTGTCTAAACAGTGAACATGTGATGGATTCTTCCCTGGCATGGTGGTGGACGGGAGACTGGAATATGGAGGGGGGAGGGGAGACTGGAGGGTGGAGGGGAGACTGGAGGGTGGAGGGGAGACTGGAGGGCAGAGGGGAGACTGGAGGGTGGAGGGGAGACTGGAGGGCGGAGGGGAGACTGGAGGGTGGAGGGGAGACTGGAGGGCGGAGGGGAGACTGGAGGGTAGAGGGGGGACTGGAGGGCGGAGGGGAGACTGGAGGGCGGAGGGGAGACTGGAGGGTGGAGGGGAGACTGGAGGGTGGAGGGGAGACTGGAGGGCGGAGGGGAGACTGGAGGGCGGAGGGAAAACTGGAGGAAGAGTTGACAGACAGTGTACAGCTGTTCAGCTAATTACCTAGCAGGTTGGGAACAAGGTTAATGAAGCAGTTTGGAAATCAAAAAGAGAAATATGTCCTGATTTTACACAAAGGAATTACTTTCCCATTAGTGGAAGTAGTTGGGGAGCGACTAGTTTCAAAAATCTCCTGGTACATTTTTGGGGGGGAAATGTGAAATCAAAAAGTTGAACTTGTATAAGTTTAAAAGGTAGCTAAATATGAAAAAGTACCACAAGAGGAAGATCATTATTTATCATTTGATGGCGTGTGTGTGTGTGTGTGTGTGTGTGTGTGTGTGTGTGTGTGTGTGTGTGTGTGTGTGTGTGTGTGTGTGTGTGTGTGTGTGTGTGTGTGTGTGTGTGTGTGTGTGTGTGTGTGTCTGTGTGTGTGTGTGTGTATCTTTCAGTGTCCAAAGGAGAGTCAACGTTACAGAGAGCTGGGTCCTGGTCACTGTTGTTCGAAACTGTTTTTCTATCTGGAAAAACTATACCAGTCTGCTGTTCCCACATGCTTCAAGAGGGCCACCATTGTTCCTGTTCCCAAGAAAGCTAAGGTAACTGAGCTAAACGACTACCGCCCCGTAGCACTCACATCCGTCATCATGAAGTGCTTTGAGAGACTAGTCAAGGACCATATCACCTCCACCCTACCTGACACCCTAGACCCACTCCAATTTGCTTACCGCCGAAATAGGTCCACAGACGATGCAATCTCAACCACACTGCACACTGCCCTAACCCATCTGGACAAGAGGAATACCTATGTGAGAATGCTGTTCATCGACTACAGCTCGGCATTCAACACCATAGTACCCTCCAAGCTCGTCTTCAAGCTCGAGACCCTGGGTCTCGACCCCGCCCTGTGCAACTGGGTACTGGACTTCCTGACGGGCCGCCCCCAGGTGGTGAGGGTAGGCAACAACATCTCCTCCCCGCTGATCCTCAACACTGGGGCCCCACAAGGGTGCGTTCTGAGCCCTCTCCTGTACTCCCTGTTCACCCACGACTGCGTGGCCACGCACGCCTCCAACTCAATCATCAAGTTTGCGGACGACACAACAGTGGTAGGCTTGATTACCAACAACGACGAGACGGCCTACAGGGAGGAGGTGAGGGCCCTCGGAGTGTGGTGTCAGGAAAATAACCTCACACTCAACGTCAACAAAACTAAGGAGATGATTGTGGACTTCAGGAAACAGCAGAGGGAACACCCCCCCCATCCACATCGATGGAACAGTAGTGGAGAGGGTAGCAAGTTTTAAGTTCCTCGGCATACACATCACAGACAGACAAACTGAATTGGTCCACTCACACAGACAGCATCGTGAGGAAGGCGCAGCAGCGCCTCTTCAACCTCAGGAGGCTGAAGAAATTCGGCTTGTCACCAAAAGCACTCACAAACTTCTACAGATGCACAATCGAGAGCATCCTGGCGGGCTGTATCACCGCCTGGTATGGCAACTGCACCGCCCTCAACCGTAAGGCTCTCCAGAGGGTAGTGAGGTCTGCACAACGCATCACCGGGGGCAAACTACCTGCCCTCCAGGACACCTACACCACCCGATGCTACAGGAAGGCCATAAAGATCATCAAGGACATCAACCACCCGAACCACTGCCTGTTCACCCCGCTGTCATCCAGAAGGCGAGGTCAGTACAGGTGCATCAAAGCTGGGACCGAGAGACTGGAAAACAGCTTCTATCTCAAGGCCATCAGACTGTTAAACAGCCACCACTAACATTGAGTGGCTACTGCCAACACACTGTCAATGACACTGACTCTACTCCAGCCACTTTAATAATGGGAATTGATGGGAAATGATGTAAATATATCACTAGCCACTTTAAACAATGCTACCTTATATAATGTTACTTACCCTACATTATTCATCTCATATGCATACGTAGATACTGTACTCTATATCATCGACTGCATCCTTATGTAATACATGTATCACTAGCCACTTTAACTATGCCACTTGGTTTACATACTCATCTCATATGTATATACTGTACGCGATATCATCTACTGTATCTTGCCTATGCTACTCTGTACCATCACTCATTCATATATCCTTATGTACATATTCTTTATCCCCTTACACTGTGTATAAGACAGTAGTTTTTGGAATTGTTAGTTAGATTAAGTGTTCGTTATTACTGCATTGTCGGAACTAGAAGCACACTCGCATTAACATCTGCTAACCATGTGTATGTGACAAATAAAATTTGATTTGATTTGGACTTCAACTATCAGATAGGATTACATGCATAAAAATACATGGAATAGAACAGCATTGTCTTGAATGGTTATATTCATTACATTTATTTACCTTTTGAAAAACTGGGTCCTGAAGATCAGTCCTGATCCCTCACCAACAGACAGAGACAGAGACAGAGACAGAGACAGACAGACAGACAGACAGACAGACAGACAGACAGACAGACAGACAGACAGACAGACAGACAGACAGACAGACAGACAGACAGACAGACAGACAGACAGACAGACAGACAGACAGACAGACAGACAGACAGACAGACAGACAGACTCTATGTACTAACTCCGTGGTTAGCAAACATCTCCTCACAGTTTAGTTGTAGCCCTGAACTAGCTCATCTGGTATACCTATTGAAGGGCTTGATGATTAGATAATAAGTTAAAAAGCTGTGGAATAGTTCAAATACATGAAACGTCTGGGAGCCCTAGAGGACAGCTTTGAAAACCCCTGTACAAACTCATAATGCTCAAGCAGGATATACGACTGCTCTGTCTAGTCGTGCCTCACCTCTATCGCCTGCTGCATATTCATGTCCTTATGGAAGTTGTGGTCTGCAGTGTAACCCGGCCCAGTCAGCCTGTACGTGTATCTATCTGCCTAATGTCCGTAATCACCTGCATCTCATTGAGAGGTGCGGACACGTTCCTCCCTGCTTCCCTCTGCTCATTAGAATGATGGATGGTGGCATAGGGGATGCCCTCCCCCATTCAAAATTAGTTATCGTTTAGAAAGGTGCTTATTAGGGAACACCTGGGGAAATGGAGGGGGAGTGGCTGGCTTAGAGCACAGACTAACAGGGAGGAGGAGGAGGAGGAGGAGGAGGAGGAGGAGGAGGCGGAGGAGGAGGAGGGGGAGAAATATACTGGAGACTATAACACTTCTCAACAGATTACATTTCAAACTATACCTACCTGACTTTAAAATGTTCATATTGTTGTAAGAAAATATAGTTAAAACACAGTAATATTTGTTTTGAGATCAAGAAAAAAATATTGACTACGAATAATTACATGAAAACCACTGAGCAGTGCATTCAGAATATACAGTAGACTCACATTGTGCTTTGGATTGATGTAGTGTTGTTTAGTTATTTACATGTTTATGATCACACTATTAATCATGCACATCTTACCATAGTATTATTACCTGTACATTTACCTGAATCAGTCTGTTGGAGATAGCTGTAGAATCCACTTCTCTCTTTGATTGGTTTCTGTTAGGAGTTATAGAGGCCCCCTGAGAATCCTCCAGCTGAGGTGGGCAGGACTGATCATTAACTTATGAAAACACAACTTCCATTCCGATTTTGCCAAGCCCAGGAGGGAGCGTGTTAAGTTGACATGAGTCCCTATCAATTCAGTGAATGGTATTTAAATAACCGCAGACAGAGAAAGTAGTCGTTACAGGAGTCCCAATGGTGAGGTTATAGCCACCGTGCGATCAGGGAGAAGCTAGGTTTAGGTGTTATAAACTGGAACAAATCCATTTCCCTCTCCAATTAGTCTAAACCACTATCCATAGTCACACAATGGAGACACTGGCATCTTTCATCTTTATGGACACTTTGTTTGGCTAAGTCAGCAGCTAAACCCAACGTGGTCTCAGAGCATTTCATATTATTCTGTAAGTGAATCTGACACACTCCATTTAGTATAATATGTTAAGTTTTGCATGGTATGTATTAATTTGTGGAAGTCCATCACCTATTTTGTATGATATGTTACAAATTACAATTCACATTATAGGTTCCAATTTAGCAAGGCATACGATATGTTACGAATTAGCAAGGCATACAATATGTTATGAATTAGCAAGGCATACGATATGTTACGAATTAGCAAGGCATACAATATGTTATGAATTAGCAAGGCATACGATATGTTACGAATTAGCAAGGCATACAATATGTTACGAATTAGCAAGGCATGCGATATGTTACGAATTAGCAAGGCATACAATATGTTACGAATTAGCAAGGCATACAGTATGTTACGAATTAGCAAGGCATGTGATATGTTACGAATTAGCAAGGCATACAATATGTTACGAATTTGAAAGGCATGCGATATGTTACGAATTAGCAAGGCATACAATATGTTACGAATTAGCAAGGCATGCGATATGTTACGAATTAGCAAGGCATACAATATGTTCCGAATTAGCAAGGCATGCGATATGTTACGAATTAGCAAGGCATACAATATGTTACGAATTAGCAAGGCATGCGATATGTTACGAATTAGCAAGGCATACGATATGTTACGAATTAGCAAGGCATGCGATATGTTACGAATTAGCAAGGCATGCGATATGTTACGAATTAGCAAGGCATACAATATGTTACGAATTAGCAAGGCATGCGATATGTTACGAATTAGCAAGGCATACGATATGTTACGAATTAGCAAGGCATGCGATATGTTACGAATTAGCAAGGCATACGATATGTTACGAATTAGCAAGGCATACAATATGTTACGAATTAGCAAGGCATGCGATATGTTACGAATTAGCAAGGCATACGATATGTTACGAATTAGCAAGGCATGCGATATGTTACGAATTAGCAAGGCATACGATATGTTACGAATTAGCAAGGCATACAATATGTTACGAATTAGCAAGGCATGCGATATGTTATGAATTAGCAAGGCATGCGATATGTTACGAATTAGCAAGGCATACGATATGTTACGAATTAGCAAGGCATACAATATGTTACGAATTAGCAAGGCATACAATATGTTACGAATTAGCAAGGCATACGATATGTTACGAATTAGCAAGGCATACAATATGTTACGAATTAGCAAGGCATGCGATATGTTACGAATTAGCAAGGCATACGATATGTTACGAATTAGCAAGGCATGCGATATGTTACGAATTAACAAGGCATGCGATATGTTACGAATTAGCAAGGCATACGATATGTTACGAATTAGCAAGGCATGCGATATGTTACGAATTAGCAAGGCATACGATATGTTACGAATTAGCAAGGCATACAATATGTTACGAATTAGCAAGGCATGCGATATGTTACGGATTAGCAAGGCATACAATATGTTACAAATTTGCTAAATGTACAATATGTTATGAGTTTGAAAAACCTACACTATTTTTAAAAAAAATCAAGTAGCTAATTAGCTAAAGTTGTCCTTGATGAGATTTGAACCATTGGGTTGCTAGAAGTTTTTGTTTAGTTTTTACTATGTTACGTATTCTCTATGAGACCAGAGTGCTAAAGCATGTGATGGGGAGATGAGATCAGTGAGACTCAATGGGAAGGCTAGTACTGTAGGTAGGTACTTATTATACAACCTCATGAAAGTAATAGAACACCACCCAGACCTACAATATGCCTAATTGAAAACACTGTAAACTTGTCAATATTGGCCATCTTCTCCTCGTTATTAGTTTTAGATATTATCTATGGCTCACTATATGTTTATTTATTATATGTCATGAGGAAAGTGATAGCACAAATAATGGAATGGACTCATGGAATTGGCATATATTTGTATTAATGTGTTGTAAGAAAATTACATTTTTTAGCTCTGTTTTTAATAGTTTCACTTTCACAGTAGCATATTGTCTGGGTGGTGTTCTGATCCTACAGTATATTGTAGGTCTGGGTGGTGTTCTGATCCTACAGTATTGTGTAGGTTTGGGTGGTGTTCTGATCCTACAGTATATTGTAGGTCTGGGTGGTGTTCTGACCCTACAGTATATTGTAGGTCTGGGTGGTGTTCTGATCCTACAGTATTGTGTAGGTTTGGGTGGTGTTCTGATCCTACAGTATGTTGTAGGTCTGGGTAGTGTTCTGATACTACAGTATATTGTGGGTCTGGGTGGTGTTCTGATCCTACAGTATATTGTAGGTCTGGGTGGTGTTCTGATGCTAATGTATACTGTAACATATTTTCTGGCTCGTGTTCTGATCCTGCAGTGTATTTGTGTGATGACCCTCCCACTCTGTCTGCCGTATTCTCTCTTTGTTCTTGTTTCCTTATTAGGATGCCGGTGGGCGGAGTTGGGAGGGTCGTCAGCTACATGGGAAACACCTGGGCCAGGTGTGTCCCAGGATAAATAGACCTCTTCCACATTCATGGAAGAGACTCTCTCCATGCAGACACCTTTATAGATTTTGTTGTGTTTCTTGGTGGTTTTTTGGTTGTTTGCTTTAGCATCTTTCAACCCCCTGCATTATCACATTCATGCATGCAAAACACTCACTTACACTACTGATTACACACACCATTGTATATTATACTTAGTTACTTATTTAATAAATATATATTTTGTTACTCCTTATCTCCACGTTGTCTCCCTTTTGTTACGGGCTTTGAGCCGGTTCGTGACATTTGTGACCCATTTCAGGAAACTAGGTGTATGTCATGTTAAGTTAAAGTGTACTGTTAGCTAGCTAACGTTAGCTGGCTGGCTCGCTAGGTAATGTTTTGTGTATGCTCTCCACTTTCTGGGGGACCGAGTTTTGAAAATCAGTTGCATTCGAGCATGATAGCTCGGATTTAATCTTCAAACTAAGGGCAACCATGGCATCCGACAGGAGACGCATCCAACCATGATGTATGGATAGTCTAGCTAGCAACATTTTGAGATATTACACATTTCTAATTTTGACATAAAGTCTGCCAGAGCGCAGAATAACTGATGAATTTACGAACTCTCAACACCCGTTGAATATGGCCGGTGTCAGTAAACGTCGGCAAATAAGCGTAATTAAATTGTTTCCAGCAGCACAGTTACAGTTACCAACGCTCTGGCTTACATGAAAACATCCTAACCAGCTCTGCTAGGGTGAGCAATGTTCAGTCAGCTGTTCTCTCTCACTTAGATGTCTGGATGTAGCTAGCAAGTAACTTGGGTGCTTGACTGTTATGACAGAACGCTCAAATCAACACCTAAAGAGATGTGTGGGGTTAAAGCTTTAAAAGGGTGTGAACGATGCTGAATGGGTGTAGACAAAGAGGAGCTCCCGAGTAGGTACCAAAATATTCAAAGGCCATTTTCTCAAAAGTGAGTCTACAAGATTATCAACTTCAAAGCAAAACTACTTTCCCATTGACGCAACTGTAGTGTATGATATACCATTTTGTAGCTCTGAGTCTCTACTTTTATCCAATGTAAAAAACACCATTTCAAATGTTGCTACATAAGACGGTTGGTCACATTTTAGCATATTGTCTAGGTGGTGTTCTGACCCTACAGTATATTGTAGCATATTGTCTAGGTGGTGTTCTGACCCTACAGTATATTGTAGCATATTGTCTAGGTGGTGTTCTGACCCTACAGTATATTGTAGCATATTGTCTAGGTGGTGTTCTGACCCTACAGTATATTGTAGCATATTGTCTAGGTGGTGTTCTGACCCTACAGTATATTGTAGCATATTGTCTAGGTGGTGTTCTGACCCTACAGTATATTGTAGCATATTGTCTAGGTGGTGTTCTGACCCTACAGTATATTGTAGCATATTGCCTAGGTGGTGTTCTGACCCTACAGTATATTGTAGCATATTGTCTAGGTGGTGTTCTGACCCTACAGTATATTGTAGCATATTGTATAGGTGGTGTTCTGACCCTATAGTATATTGTAGCATATTGTCTAGGTGGTGTTCTGACCCTACAGTATATTGTAGCATATTGTCTAGGTGGTGTTCTGACCCTACAGTATATTGTAGCATATTGTCTAGGTGGTGTTCTGACCCTACAGTATATTGTAGCATATTGTCTAGGTGGTGTTCTGACCCTACAGTATATTGTAGCATATTGTCTGGGTGGTGTTCTGACCCTACAGTATATTGTAGCATATTGTCTAGGTGGTGTTCTGACCCTACAGTATATTGTAGCATATTGTCTAGGTGGTGTTCTGACCCTACAGTATATTGTAGCATATTGTCTAGGTGGTGTTCTGACCCTACAGTATATTGTAGCATATTGTCTAGGTGGTGTTCTGACCCTACAGTATATTGTAGCATATTGCCTAGGTGGTGTTCTGACCCTACAGTATATTGTAGCATATTGTCTGGGTCGAGTTCTAATCCTTCAGTATATTGTAGCATATTGTCTGGGTGGTGTTCTGACCCTACAGTATATTGTAGCATATTGTCTAGGTGGTGTTCTGACCCTACAGTATATTGTAGCATATTGTCTGGGTGGTGTTCTGACCCTACAGTATATTGTAGCATATTGTCTAGGTGGTGTTCTGACCCTACAGTATATTGTAGCATATTGTCTAGGTGGTGTTCTGACCCTACAGTATATTGTAGCATATTGTCTGGGTGGTGTTCTGACCCTACAGTATATTGTAGCATATTGTCTAGGTGGTGTTCTGACCCTACAGTATATTGTAGCATATTGTCTAGGTGGTGTTCTGACCCTACAGTATATTGTAGCATATTGTCTGGGTCGAGTTCTAATCCTTCAGTATATTGTAGCCTTTGAGACAAGCATGACTCTAATGGATTTCAATGTATTTTTTATAGTGGCATTGAGCTTTACAGTGGTATTGAGCTTTACAGTGGTATTGAGCTTTATAGTGGTATTGCTTTTTCATTATACCTATGAAAAAATGTCAATAAAAGTAGTGTCATCTGTCAGAATATTATTTTCCTATTACTTTGATGAATAGTATTGTATGTCTCTTGTTTATGATGCTTTACCTGGTCTATACTGTACACCTTTAGTAATACTCCTGTGTACTGGAACATTCCATATTGGGAAAGACATGGAATGTTCTGTTTAGTGTGTTTTAGTCTTTAGTTTTAGTCAGAAATCTGAATTCATTGGTAATACAGTAGGTTGGACAATATGCTAAACTATTGGTTTCATGGTATTAACTGAATTAATCCTACAATTTTGAATCAAAATAATATGTTTGCGTCTGCTGCCTCCTGTTGAGTTATAACAGCTGCATCCGAAAGATAAACACATAACAATCAAATGAATTAACAACTTACAGCAACAGTAAGAGACTCATTGTTATTGTTATTAAAGGATATTTTTGATAAATAATGTGGGGAAAAATGACATTTTGGGATTAGTGAATCCTCGGTATGTAGGGCTAACAATAGAGTAATAGCCTTTTTAATGAGATACAACCAATACGCAGAACAACAACACTCATGTCCCTTAGAGAACACAGCCTGCTCACTACCCTTCAACTAAACTGCATCCAAACAGCTGAATGAACAGCACAAAAGTTGCCTTCAAATGATGCCACTCAATGTGGTCTGGCCTGTAGTGCAGCTAAGAACCTGTGTTAGCAGTAGCAGTGGCCGACTCAGGCGTCACATCCACTCCAGAGCTCAGGCCTTTCTGTTTGTATTTGATCTTCAAGTGTAGCGAGGAGAGCTTCAGTGAGAGAGAGGCCCCAGAGGACATCTTAGGGAACATCCCAGTCACCCCATGTCCTTCTGATATCAGAAAAAAAGGAGGGAGCACTAGCAGTTTGAACATTTTTTATTCATATTTTTTTTAAATATTATTTTGCATTTTCGCTTTACGAAACAAATGTTTGCAGATGTCCTATGAATAAACAACAGAACCCTCTCTCCTCAGAGAAGGGATCCACCAACCAATCCCTTCTCTGGAAAATAGATTCTTCTTGTCCAATGGCGGCCTCTCCCGATTCACAAGGTGTCGCCCATTTTCTGTATGTTACATTCTTTTAAGTGCATTAATAGACAATGTAACCATTTGAAATAATGTGCAATGACTGGAACTACGGTCAATTCAAAAAGACATTTACATTGCTGCTATGACCCACAATAACTGTGTCTGTGTTGGGGGTCATCACATGAGCTAGCGTCAGAATCTGAAATGAGCCAATCATGACACAGGGAGTCTGTCAAACCACAGCCATCGTAAACAGCTTATCACCTTTACCAACATCATCATCAGGGTTAACAACTCTTTAGTCATACCTGTTTTCCTCCAGTAAGACAAAAAGGTTCATAGATAAAATGGTTTGAAATAAAGTTTAGTGATTGTGCTTTTAAAACCAAAGTAAAACAAATAACAAACATTGACAATGACCCAAAAATATAACAGTGCATTAGAAAAAGAACGATCCCAAAGTAGCACTTTCTTGGGGCGGCTAAATAATATAGCGATTTACAACATGGATGGAAAACGATAAAATAATTATATTTACTGGCATAATGAAATTATAATTCGCAAAATAAAACAAGGAAGACAAATTTGAAGTACGACAATGGATGCTATACAAAAGGACATTATGTGTACAGGTATATTTACAAGACAGTCCACCCCTCTGCTTGTAACTCATTTTATTACAGTAACACCTTGCTGTATGGGCAAGGCTTCCCACAGATCGTACAGAGGCAAGCCGATCGGGTCAATACCTAGAGTCCACTATTACTCCCTATTGCCTTTGAATAAAACATACACTACATGATCACAAGTACGTGGACACCTGTTTGTTGAACATCTAATTCCAAAATCATGGTTATTAATATGGAGTTTGATGCTATAACAGCCTCCACTATTCTGGGAAGGCTTTCTGCTACATGATGGAACATTGCTGCGGGGACTTGCTTCCATTCAGCCACAAGAGCATTAGTGAGGTCGGGCACTGATGTTCTGCAATTAGACCTGGCTCGCAGTTGGCATTCCAATTCATCCCAAAGGTGTTTGATGGGGTTGAGGTCAGGGCTCTGTGCAGGCCTGTCAAGTTCTTCCACACCGATCTCGTCAAACCATTTCTGTATGTACCTTGTTTTGTTCATGGGGGCATTGTCATGCTGAAACAGTAAAGGGCCTTCCCTAAACTGTTGCCACAAAGATGGAAGCACAGAATCGTCTAGATTGTAACTGTATGCTGTAGCGTTAATGTATCCCTTGACTGGAACTAAGGGTCCTGAACAATGAAAAACAGCCCCAGACTATTATTCCTCCTCTACCAGATTTAACAGTTGGCACAATGCATTAGGGCAGGTAGTGGTCTCCTGGCATCCGATGCCAGATGGTGACGCGTGAATCATCACTCAAGAGAGTGCGTTTCCACTGCTCCAGAGTCCAATGGCGGCAAGCTTTAAACCACTCCATCCGATGCTTCGCATTGGGCATGGTGATCTTAGGCTTGTGTGCGGCTGCTCGGCCATGGAAACCCATTTCATGAAGCCCCCGACGAACAGTTCTTGTTCTGACATTGCTTCCAGGGGCAGTTTGGAACTCGGTAGTGAATGTTGCAAACGAGTACAGATGATTTTTACCCTCTACACGCTTCAGCGGTTCTGTGAGCTTTTGTTGCCTACCACTTCACGGCTGAGCCGTTGTTGCTCCCTAGACGTTTCCACTTAAACATAACAGCACTTACAGTTGACCGGGGCAGCTCTAGCAGGGCAGAAATTTGACAAACTGACTTGTTGGAAAGGTGGCATCCTAAGACGGAGCCACGTTAAAAGTCACTGAGCTCTTTGGTGAGATTGAATGGCTGTGTGCTTGATTTTATACACTTGTCAGCAACAGGTGTGGCTGAAATAGCAGAAACCACTAAGTTGAAGGGGTGTCCACATACTGCTGTATCTACAGTACCAGTCAAACGTTTGGACACACCTACTCATTCAACGCTTTTTCTTTCTGTTGACTATTTTCTACATTGTAGAATAATAGTGAGGACATAAAAACTATGAAATAACACATATGGAATCATGTAGTAACCAACCTTTGCCTCGATGACAGCTTTGCACACTCTTGGCATTCTCTGAACCAGCTTCACCTGGAATGCTTTTCCAACAGTCTTGAAGGAGTTCCAACATATGCTGAGCAGTTGTTGGCTGCTTTTCCTACACTGTGCGGTCCAACTCTTCCCAAACCATCTTAATTGTGTTGAGGTCGGTGATTGTGGAGGCCAGGTCATCTGATGCAGCACTCCATTGCTCTCCTTCTTAGTCAAATAGCCCTTTCCACAACCTGGACGTGTGTTGGGTAATTGGCCTGTAGAAAAACAAATGATAGTCCCACCAACCGCAAACCAGATGGGACAGTGTATCACTGCAGAATGCTTTGGTAGCCATGCTGGTTAAGTCTGCCTTGAATTCTAAATATATCACAGACTGTGTCACCAGCAAGCACCCCTACACCATCACATCTTCTCCTGCATGCTTCATGGTGGGAACCACACATGAAGAGATCATCCGTTCACCTACTCTGCATCTCACAAAGACTCTGCGGTAGGAACTCATGTCTATTGCTTGTGTTTCTTAGCTCAAGCATGTCTCTTATTCTTATTGCAGTCCTTTAGTAGTAATTCAACCATGAAGGCCTGATTCACACAGTCTCCTCTGAACGTTGATGTTGACATGTGTCTGTTACTTGAACTCACCTAAGCATTTATTTGAGCTGCAATCTGAGGTGCAGTTAACTCTAATTAACTTATCTTCTGCATCAGAGGTAACTCTGGGTCTACCTTTCATGTGGCGGTCCTCATGAGAGCCAGTTTAATCATACCGCATAATAGTTTTTGCAACTGCAATTTTCCGGATTGACTGACTTTCATGTCTTAAGGTAATGATGGACTGTCATTTCTCTTTGCTTATTTGACTTGTTCTTGCCATAATATGAACTTGGTATTTTACCAAATAGGGCTATCTTCTATATACCAACCCTACCTTGTTACAACACAACTGATTGGCTCAAATGCATTAAGAAGGAAAGAAATTCCACAAATGGACTTTTAACAAGACACAGCTGTTAATTGAAATGCATTACAGGTCATGATAGCTGGTTGAGAGAATGCGAAGAGTGTGCAAAGCTGTCATCAAGGCAAAGGGTGGCTACTTTGAAGAATCTAAAATAGAACACTTTTGTGGTTACTACATGATTCCCGTGTTATTTCATAGTTTTAATGTGTTCACTATTATTCTACAATGCAGAAAATAGTCAAAATAAAGAAAAACTCTGAAATGAGAAGGTGTGTCCAAACTTTTGACTGGTAGAGTATATAGTGTATCTGCTAATGAGTATTTTGCTTTGGATTCAAGTACCATTCTTTTATCCTCTGGCATTTTTCTTCTGTAAAATGGACATAGAAAATGATCAATTAGAAAAACAATTGGTCTGTTTTCCAGGTGTTTAGAAACACAATTGATGTACAGTATTTGTCAGCAAACATGATGGTGAGATACTGAGATATTTAAAATTGACAGAGGAACGATCACAGCCTTCCTCTTCTCGGAAACTTCATTCTGGACACAACTTCCTGTTCATCCCTTCTAGTAGTTCAGGTCTCCACCATCTAAGGAGAAGGACAACACAACAGACATTTCAACAAGCATCAAAATATATACACAGCATTTCAACAAGCATCAAAATATATACACAGCATTTCAACGAGCATCAAAATATATACACAGCATTTCAACGAGCATCAAAATATATACACAGCATTTCAACGAGCATCAAAATATATACACAGCATTTCAACAAGCATCAAAATATATACACAGCATTTCAACAAGCATCAAAATATATACACAGCATTTCAACAAGCATCAAAATATATACACAGCATTTCAACAAGCATCAAAATATATACACAGCATTTCAACAAGCATCAAAATATATACACAGCATTTCAACAAGCATCAAAATATATACACAGCATTTCAACAAGCATCAAAATATATACACAGCATTTCAACAAGCATCAAAATATATACACAGCATTTAATCTAATCGGCCAATATTGAATCTGCAGTAACACCATGAGTTGGCCAGTCGGCAAGCACTGTACCTCTAAGTCATCGTCTCCTGGTTGGAAGGCCCCAATGTCGTTGGGGTTCCTGCGGGCCCCCGGCCCCCCCTCTCCTCTCCGTCGCCCCCCTGAGCCCCGGGAGGACATAGAGCTGGAGGAGCTGGGGTCCCTGTCTCTGGGACTGTGGACCGTGGGGAAGGAGGGGCGGCTGTAGGGCAGGATGTCCTCTGGTCCTGGGACAAAAGAGGAGAGAGGACACACTGAGAACTTATGTCCTTCAACACAATACATACAGCTATTCCCAATCTAAAGTTGCACTGTCAGAGCGGCATGTCTACAGAGCAGAAAGAACAATATACTGCTAGATTAAATGCCACTAGTTCCATGTCACTAGGTGTTCTCTGTACCTGGGTGTTGGCGTGCCTTGGTGCTGCCCCCCTCCTGTTTGTTCCCTTTCCCTGCACGGGGGATCTTCTGTCTGTCCTGGGTCTCCCGGCGCTCTGAGGAGCTGGTACGGGGGTCCGATCCCTCCCGTGGCCGGTACCCTCCTCCTGAGTCCCCTCTCCTGTCCCTGCCCTCGCCTGCCTTGGGAGACATCATCCCCCGGGCCTCCAGGGCTGTCTTGAAGGGATGTGTGGGGGACTTGAGCCCTGCTGGAGGGGGGATGGGAGGAGGAGGCAGATCTGGAAGATAAACAAAGGAAGAGGAGGACATTAGTTACTCAGTTGAAAACTTGTGTTAGGGTGTGAGATGGAAGATAATGAGTCTATGTGCTCTGGATTAGAGCCAGAGCCTAGCCATTAGAGCCTACCCATTAGAGCCTACCCACTAGAGCCTATCCATTAGAGCCTAGCCATTAGAGCCTAGCCATTAGAGCCTAGCCATTAGAGCCTAGACATTAGAGCCTAGCCATTAGAGACTAGCCATTAGAGACTAGCCATTAGAGACTAGCCATTAGAGCCTAGCCATTAGAGCCTAGACATTAGAGCCTACCCATTAGAGCCTAGCCATTAGAGCCTAGCCATTAGAGCCTACCCATTAGAGCCTAGACATTAGAGCCTAGCCATTAGAGCCTAGCCATTTGAGCCTAGCCATTAGAGCCTAGCCATTAGAGCCTACCCATTAGAGCCTAGAAATTAGAGCCTACCCATTAGAGCCTAGCCATTAGAGCCTAGCCATTAGAGCCTACCCATTAGAGCCTAGACATTAGAGCCTAGACATTAGAGCCTAGCCATTAGAGCCTAGACATTAGAGCCCAGCCATTAGAGCCTACTGTGTATACACATACTGACCAAGCAGAAGCACTCTGGACTGTACTGTGTACACACAGCCTGGGATGACAGATGGGAGACAGTGGGGAGATAAGGGGTAATGGCAGGCAGAGAGGGAGACATGGAACATGGAGGGGAGGGAGGAGTGAAGGGAAAGATGTGTTAGAGGGGAGGAAGTGAGAGAGGGGACAAGGTGAGAGAGGGGACGAGGTGAGAGAAGTGACAAAGTGAGAGAGGGGGGGAAGTGAGAGAGGGGAAGAGGTAAGAGAGGGGACGAGGTGAGAGAGGGGACAAGGTGAGAGAGGGGACAAAGTGAGAGAGGGGACAAAGTGAGAGAGGGGAATAAGTGAGAGAGGGGACAAAGTGAGAGAGGGGAATAAGTGAGAGAGGGGAGACGGGAAAGAGATAAGAAAAAAGGGAAACAAGGAGAGAGAGATGGAGAGAGAGAGAGAGAGAGAGAGATGGAGGAGAAAGAGATGGAAGAAAGAGAGAGATGGAGGAAAGGGAGAGAGATAGAGGAGAGAGATGGAGGAGAAAGAGAGATGGAGGAGAGAGATGGAGTAGAGAGAGAGAGATGGAAGAGGGAGAGGAGAGAGATAGAGGAGAAAGAGAGATGGAGGAGAGAGAGATGGAGGAGAGAGACATGGAGAGAGACATGGAGGAGAGAGAGTGATGAAGGAGAGAGAGTGATGGAGAAGAGAGAGATGGAGAGAGATGGAGGAGAGGGTTAGCAGAGGCGAGCGTGACGGTCAGCAGCTGGCTCTCTGTCCCGCTCCATTTCCCCTGTCGATGAATCAATGCTGTCTGTCCTTGAGTCATTATTCATATGAGCCTGACTGGTGGGCTGCCTAAGCGCTCACACCTCTACAGACACACACACACACAAACAAAACACGCTGCCTGAGAAAAGCCTTGTCTGCTCCGCTTGCGATCGATATCTTTTCATCTTTTAATCAGAGGCCCATTTGAGGGATGGCTCAGCTCTGTGGGCCGGCACGGTCCATAATCCACACAGGATTACAAAGTTAATAAACATAGCAACCAGCCATTGCCACCGCTCACACCCAGCATCCCAACACCGCTCACATCCAGCATCCCAACACCGCTCACACCCAACACCGCTCACACCCTGCATCCAAACCCCGCTCACACCCATCATCCCAACGCCCCTCACACCCAGCATCCCAACGCCGCTCACACCCAGCATCCCAACGCCCCTCACACCCAGCATCCCAACACCGCTCACACCCAGCATCCCAACACCGCTCACACCCAGCATCCCAACACCGCTCACACCCAGCATCCCAACACCGCTCACACCCAGCATCCCAACACCGCTCACACCCAGCATCCCTGAATCACACACTGTAGGAACTTTTTACACACTCGGGGGCTAAAGGGGTTGGCGGTGTGTTTTGTCTGTGTCGCTTTGACCAAATCTGGAAGGTCTAATACACTTTCCTGAATATCCCCCCTCCCCTACACATACACACAACACACACACACCTCCTGAATACACAGTGGGTCAGTCAATATCATAGGGTGGAAAAGCTTCTTTCATTTCTCCCCTGCCTGCTACCTCCGTCAGGATCTGATCAATGCCACTGTCTGTGAGATATAGCCCACTACAGGAGGAGGAGGAGAGGAGAGGACAGCCAGGCAGATTTATGGACACATGGAGGTGAGGAAAGAGGCCAGGTTTCAATGGCAGGGCCCGTATCCACAAAGCATCTCCGAAAAGGTCCTAGGAATTCTGTTAAAACCTGTTATAAGACTTCAGAAACTCCCAGCTCAGAGTGGGTTTTAGGAGGATGTTAAGACAGCGCTCAGACAAATCCTGAGCCAGGAGTAAAATCAAATCAGAAACGTTTCTCAGCTATTCACCACAGATTGAGGTAACGCAAAGGAAGGATAGTGATTTTTATTAATTTATTTTACTAGGTAAGTCAGTTAAGAACAAATTCTTATTTTCAATGACGGCCTAGGAACAGTGGGTTAACTGCCTGTTCAGGGGCAGAACGACAGATTTTGTACCTTGTCAGCTCGGGGATTTGAACTTGCAACCTTTTGGTTACTAGTCCAATGCTCTAACCACTAGGCTACCCTGCCGCCCCAATGACAGATAGTCATTGACCAACTCGTAAATTATTGGGAATAACCAATCACGCTGTGAACTCTATAACACGTGTGAGACAAACACAGTGAATGTGACTGTACATCAAATGTTGCCATGGTAAAACGTTTGATATCATTTTCGCCTGACATGATCACTCTGCCTAATTCTTGATTAATATGTTTGCATGCGTAACCTTTTCTTTCTTTTTAACCATTTCTGATATTTGTAATAATGTGATAGGGATAATGCAATGAATCATGCAGTATAAAGGTTGTTAAGTGGAATTCTGATATTTGTAATAATGTGATAGGGATAATGCAATGAATCATGCAGTATAAAGGTTGTTAAGTGGAATTCTGATATTTGTAATAATGTGATAGGGATATATATATACCATATATATCAACATGTAGGGGGTACACTACCATATATATCAACATGTGGGGGGTACACTACCATATATATCAACATGTGGGGGGTACACTACCATATATATCAACATGTAGGGGGTACACTATAGTATATATCAACATGTAGGGGGTACACTACCATATATATCAACATGTAGGGGGTACACTACCATATATATCAACATGTAGGGGGTACACTACCATATATATCAACATGTGGGGGGTACACTACCATATATATCAACATGTAGGGGGTACACTACCATATATATCAATATGTAGGGGGTACACTACAGTATATATCAACATGTAGGGGGTACACTACCATATATATCAATATGTGGGGGGTACACTACCATATATATCAACATGTAGGGGGTACACTACCATATATATCAATATGTAGGGGGTACACTACCATATATATCAATATGTAGGGGGTACACTACAGTATATATCAACATGTAGGGGGTACACTACCATATATATCAACATGTGGGGGGTACACTACCATATATATCAACATGTAGGGGGGACACTACCATATATATCAACATGTAGGGGGTACACTATAGTATATATCAACATGTAGGGGGTACACTACCATATATATCAACATGTGGGGGGTACACTACCATATATATCAACATGTGGGGGGTACACTATAGTATATATCAACAAGTAGGGGGTACACTACAGTATATATCAACATGTGGGGGGTACACTATAGTATATATCAACATGTAGGGGGTACACTATAGTATATATCAACATGTAGGGGGTACACTACAGTATATATCAACATGTAGGGGGTACACTACCATATATATCAATATGTGGGGGGTACACTACCATATATATCAACATGTAGGGGGTACACTACCATATATATCAACATGTAGGGGGTACACTACCATATATATCAACATGTGGGGGGTACACTATAGTATATATCAACATGTAGGGGGTACACTACCATATATATCAACATGTAGGGGGTACACTACAGTATATATCAACATGTAGGGGGTACACTACCATATATATCAACATGTACACTATAGTATATATCAACATGTGGGGGGTACACTACCATATATATCAACATGTAGGGGGTACACTACCATATATATCAATATGTGGGGGGTACACTACCATATATATCAACATGTAGGGGGTACACTACCATATATATCAACATGTAGGGGGTACACTACAGTATATATCAACATGTAGGGGGTACACTACCATATATATCAACATGTACACTATAGTATATATCAACATGTACACTACAGTATATATCAACATGTAGGGGGTACACTACCATATATATCAATATGTGGGGGGTACACTACCATATATATCAATATGTGGGGGGTACACTACCATATATATCAATATGTGGGGGGTACACTACAGTATATATCAATATGTGGGGGGTACACTATAGTATATATCAATAGACCTGACTGCCCTTAACCAACACAAAAACATCCTATGGCGTTCTGCATTAGCATCGAACAGCCCCCGTGATATGCAGCTGTTCAGGGAAGCTAGAAATCATTATACACAGGCAGTTAGAAAAGCCAAGGCTAGCTTTTTCAAGCAGAAATTTGCTTCCTGCAACACTAACTCAAAAAAGTTCTGGGACACTGTAAAGTCCATGGAGAATAAGAACACCTCCTCCCAGCTGCCCACTGCACTGAAGATAGGAAACACTGTCACCACTGATAAATCCACCATAATTGAGAATTTCAATAAGCATTTTTCTACGGCTGGCCATGCTTTCCACCTGGCTACTCCTACCCCGGACAACAGCACTGCACCCCCAACAGCAACTCGCCCAAGCCTTCCCCATTTCTCCTTCTCCCAAATCCATTCAGCTGATGTTCTGAAAGAGCTGCAAAATCTGGACCCCTACAAATCAGCCGGGCTAGACAATCTGGACCCTTTCTTTCTAAAATTATCTGCCGAAATTGTTGCCACCCCTATTACTAGCCTGTTCAACCTCTCTTTCGTGTCGTCTGAGATTCCCAAAGATTGGAAAGCAGCTGCGGTCATCCCCCTCTTCAAAGGGGGGGACACTCTTGACCCAAACTGCTACAGACCTATATCTATCCTACCGTGCCTTTCTAAGGTCTTCGAAAGCCAAGTCAACAAACAGATTACCGACCATTTCGAATCTCACCATACCTTCTCTGCTATGCAATCCGGTTTCAGAGCTGGTCATGGGTGCACCTCAGCCACGCTCAAGGTCCTAAACGATATCTTAACCGCCATCGATAAGAAACATTACTGTGCAGCCGTATTCATTGATCTGGCCAAGGCTTTCGACTCTGTCAATCACCATATCCTCATCGGCAGACTCGACAGCCTTGGTTTCTCAAATGATTGCCTCGCCTGGTTCACCAACTACTTCTCTGATAGAGTTCAGTGTGTCAAATCGGAGGGTCTGCTGTCCGGACCTCTGGCAGTCTCTATGGGGGTGCCACAGGGTTCAATTCTTGGACCGACTCTCTTCTCTGTATACATCAATGAGGTCGCTCTTGCTGCTGGTGAGTCCCTGATCCACCTCTACGCAGACGACACCATTCTGTATACTTCCGGCCCTTCTTTGGACACTGTGTTAACAACCCTCCAGGCAAGCTTCAATGCCATACAACTCTCCTTCCGTGGCCTCCAATTGCTCTTAAATACAAGTAAAACTAAATGCATGCTCTTCAACCGATCGCTACCTGCACCTACCCGCCTGTCCAACATCACTACTCTGGACGGCTCGGACTTAGAATACGTGGACAACTACAAATACTTAGGTGTCTGGTTAGACTGTAAACTCTCCTTCCAGACCCATATCAAACATCTCCAATCCAAAGTTAAATCTAGAATTGGCTTCCTATTTCGCAACAAAGCATCCTTCACTCATGCTGCCAAACATACCCTTGTAAAACTGACCATCCTACCAATCCTCGACTTTGGCGATGTCATTTACAAAATAGCCTCCAATACCCTACTCAACAAATTGGATGCAGTCTATCACAGTGCAATCCGTTTTATCACCAAAGCCCCATATACTACCCACCATTGCGACCTGTACGCTCTCGTTGGCTGGCCCTCGCTTCATACTCGTCGCCAAACCCACTGGCTCCATGTCATCTACAAGACCCTGCTAGGTAAAGTCCCCCCTTATCTCAGCTCGCTGGTCACCATAGCATCTCCCACCTGTAGCACACGCTCCAGCAGGTATATCTCTCTAGTCACCCCCAAAACCAATTCTTTCTTTGGCCGCCTCTCCTTCCAGTTCTCTGCTGCCAATGACTGGAACGAACTACAAAAATCTCTGAAACTGGAAACACTTATCTCCCTCACTAGCTTTAAGCACCAACTGTCAGAGCAGCTCACAGATTACTGCACCTGTACATAGCCCACCTATAATTTAGCCCAAACAACTACCTCTTTCCCAACTGTATTTAATTTTTATTTATTTATTTATTTTGCTGCTTTGCACCCCATTATTTTCTACTTTATTTCTACTTTGCACATTCTTCCATTGCAAAACTACCATTCCAGTATTTTACTTGCTATATTGTACTTACTTTGCCATCATGGCCTTTTTTGCCTTTACCTCCCTTCTCACCTCATTTGCTCACATTGTATATAGACTTGTTTATACTGCATTATTGACTGTATGTTTGTTTTTACTCCATGTGTAACTCTGTGTCGTTTTATCTGTCGAACTGCTTTGCTTTATCTTGGCCAGGTCGCAATTGTAAATGAGAACTTGTTCTCAACTTGCCTACCTGGTTAAATAAAGGTAAAATAAAAATAAAAAAATAAATAAAAACATGTGGGGGGTACACTACAGTATATATCAATATGTGGGGGGTACACTACCATATATATCAATATGTGGGGGGTACACTACAGTATATATCAATATGTGGGGGGTACACTACCATATATATCAACATGTGGGGGGTACACTACCATATATATCAATATGTGGGGGGTACACTACCATATATATCAACATGTAGGGGGTACACTACAGTATATATCAATATGTGGGGGGTACACTACCATATATATCAACATGTAGGGGGTACACTACAGTATATATCAATATGTGGGGGGTACACTACCATATATATCAATATGTGGGGGGTACACTACAGTATATATCAATATGTGGGGGGTACACTACCATATATATCAACATGTGGGGGGTACACTACCATATATATCAATATGTGGGGGGTACACTACCATATATATCAATATGTGGGGGGTACACTACCATATATATCAATATGTGGGGGGTACACTACCATATATATCAATATGTGGGGGGTACACTACCATATATATCAATATGTGGGGGGTACACTACCATATATATCAATATGTGGGGGGTACACTACCATATATATCAATATGTGGGGGGTACACTACCATATATATCAATATGTGGGGGGTACACTACAGTATATATCAATATGTGGGGGGTACACTATAGTATATATCAACATGTGGGGGGTACACTACCATGTATATCAATATGTGGGGGGTACACTACAGTATATATCAATATGTGGGGGGTACACTACCATATATATCAATATGTGGGGGGTACACTACCATATATATCAATATGTGAGGGGTACACTATAGTATATATCAACATGTAGGGGGTACACTACCATATATATCAATATGTGGGGGGTACACTACAGTATATATCAATATGTAGGGGGTACACTACAGTATATATCAACATGTACACTATAGTATATATCAACATGTGGGGGGTACACTACCATATATATCAACATGTACACTATAGTATATATCAACATGTAGGGGGTACACTACCATATATATCAACATGTACACTATAGTATATATCAACATGTGGGGGGTACACTACCATATATATCAACATGTACACTATAGTATATATCAACATGTAGGGGGTACACTACAGTATATATCAACATGTAGGGGGTACACTACCATATATATCAATATGTAGGGGGTACACTACCATATATATCAACATGTAGGGGGTACACTACAGTATATATCAACATGTAGGGGGTACACTATAGTATATATCAACATGTAGGGGGTACACTACCATATATATCAACATGTAGGGGGTACACTACCATATATATCAATATGTGGGGGGTACACTACCATATATATCAACATGTAGGGGGTACACTACAGTATATATCAACATGTAGGGGGTACACTACCATATATATCAACATGTAGGGGGTACACTATAGTATATATCAACATGTAGGGGGTACACTATAGTATATATCAACATGTAGGGGGTACACTACCATATATATCAACATGTAGGGGGTACACTATAGTATATATCAACATGTAGGGGGTACACTACAGTATATATCAACATGTGGGGGTACACTATAGTATATATCAACATGTAGGGGGTACACTACCATATATATCAACATGTGGGGGGTACACTATAGTATATATCAACATGTAGGGGGTACACTACCATATATATCAACATGTAGGGGGTACACTACCATATATATCAACATGTAAGGGGTACACTACAGTATATATCAACATGTAGGGGGTACACTACCATATATATCAACATGTAGGGGGTACACTACCATATATATCAACATGTAGGGGGTACACTACCATATATATCAACATGTAGGGGGTACACTACCATATATATCAACATGTAGGGGGTACACTACCATATATATCAACATGTAGGGGGTACACTACCATATATATCAACATGTAGGGGGTACACTACCATATATATCAACATGTAGGGGGTACACTACCATATATATCAATATGTGGGGGGTACACTACCATATATATCAATATGTGGGGGGTACACTACCATATATATCAATATGTGGGGGGTACACTACAGTATATATCAATATGTGGGGGGTACACTATAGTATATATCAACATGTGGGGGGTACACTACCATATATATCAATATGTGGGGGGTACACTACAGTATATATCAATATGTGGGGGGTACACTACCATATATATCAATATGTGGGGGGTACACTATAGTATGTATCAACATGTAGGGGGTACACTACCATATATATCAATATGTGGGGGGTACACTACAGTATATATCAATATGTAAGGGGTACACTATAGTATATATCAACATGTACACTATAGTATATATCAACATGTGGGGGGTACACTACCATATATATCAACATGTACACTATAGTATATATCAACATGTAGGGGGTACACTACAGTATATATCAACATGTAGGGGGTACACTACCATATATATCAATATGTAGGGGGTACACTACCATATATATCAACATGTATGGGGTACACTACAGTATATATCAACATGTAGGGGGTACACTATAGTATATATCAACATGTAGGGGGTACACTACCATATATATCAACATGTAGGGGGTACACTACCATATATATCAATATGTGGGGGGTACACTACCATATATATCAACATGTAGGGGGTACACTACCATATATATCAACATGTAGGGGGTACACTACCATATATATCAACATGTAGGGGGTACACTACCATATATATCAACATGTAGGGGGTACACTACCATATATATCAACATGTAGGGGGTACACTACCATATATATCAACATGTAGGGGGTACACTACCATATATATCAACATGTAGGGGGTACACTACAGTATATATCAATATGTGGGGGGTACACTACCATATATATCAATATGTGGGGGGTACACTACCATATATATCAATATGTGGGGGTACACTATAGTATATATCAACATGTAGGGGGTACACTACCATATATATCAATATGTGGGGGGTACACTACAGTATATATCAATATGTAAGGGGTACACTATAGTATATATCAACATGTACACTATAGTATATATCAACATGTGGGGGGTACACTACCATATATATCAACATGTACACTATAGTATATATCAACATGTGGGGGGTACACTATAGTATATATTAATATGTGGGGGGACCTTCACATACAGTATTTCATCTTCCTCTGTTCATTCCTGGTAAGAGGACTAGCCCTAGCCCTTAGACCCTAACTTCTATACCCTAGCCCTTAGACCCTAACTTCTATACCCTAGCCTTTAGACCCTAACTTCCCTAGCCTTTAGACCCTAACTTCTATACCCTGGCCCTTAGACCCTAACTCCTAGAACCTAGCCCGTAGACCCTATCTCCTAGAACCTAGCCCTTAGACCCTAACTTATATACCCTAGCCCTTAGACCCTATCTCCTAGAACCTAGCCCTTAGTCCCTAACTTCTATACCCTAGCCCTTAGACCCTAACTTCTATACCCTAGCCCTTAGACCCTATCTCCTAGACCCTAGCCCTTAGACCCTAACTCCTAGAACCTAGCCCTTAACTTCTATACCCTAGCCCTTAGACCCTAACTTCTATACCCTAGCCCTTAGACCCTAACTCCTATACCCTAGCCCTTAGACCCTAACTTCTATACCCTAGCCCTTAAACCCTATCTCCTAGATCCTAGCCCTTAGACCCTAACTTCTATACCCTAGCCCTTAGACCCTATCTCCTAGACCCTAGACCTTAGACCCTAACTCCTAGAACCTAGCCCTTAGACCCTAACTTCTATACCCTAGCCCTTAGACCCAATCTCCTAGACCCTAGCCCTTAGACCCTAACTCCTAGAACCTAGCCCTTAGACCCTAACTTCTATACCCTAGCCCTTAGACCCTAACTTCTATACCCTAGCCCTTAGACCCTAACTCCTAGAACCTATCCCTTAGACCCTAACTTCTATACCCTAGCCCTTAGACCCTAACTTCTATACCCTAGCCCTTAGACCCTAACTTCTATACCCTAGCCCTTAAACCCTATCTCCTAGATCCTAGCCCTTAGACCCTAACTTATATACCCTAGCCCTTAGACCCTATCTCCTAGAACCTAGCCCTTAGACCCTAACTTCTATACCCTAGCCCTTAGACCCTATCTCCTAGAACCTAGCCCTTAGACCCTAACATCTATACCCTAGCCCTTAGACCCTAGCCCTTAGACCCTAACTTCTATACCCTAGCCCTTAGACCCTATCTCCTAGACCCTAGACCTTAGACCCTAACTCCTAGAACCTAGCCCTTAGACCCTAACTTCTATACCCTAGCCCTTAGACCCTATCTCCTAGACCCTAGCCCTTAGACCCTAACTGCTAGAACCTAGCCCTTAGACCCTAACTTCTATACCCTAGCCCTTAGACCCTAACTTCTATACCCTAGCCCTTAGACCCTAACTCCTAGAACCTAGCCCTTAGACCCTAACTTCTATACCCTAGCCCTTAGACCCTAACTTCTATACCCTAGCCCTTAGACCCTAACTTCTATACCATAGCCCTTAAACCCTATCTCCTAGATCCTAGCCCTTAGACCCTATCTCCTAGAACCTAGCCCTTAGACCCTAACTTCTATACCCTAGCCCTTAGACCCTATCTCCTAGAACCTAGCCCTTAGACCCTAACATCTATACCCTAGCCCTTAGACCCTAGCCCTTAGACCCTAACTTCTATACCCTAGCCCTTAGACCCTATCTCCTAGACCCTAGACCCTAACTCCTAGAACCTAGCCCTTAGACCCTAACTTCTATACCCTAGCCCTTAGACCCTATCTCCTAGACCCTAGCCCTTAGACCCTAACTGCTAGAACCTAGCCCTTAGACCCTAACTTCTATACCCTAGCCCTTAGACCCTAACTTCTATACCCTAGCCCTTAGACCCTAACTCCTAGAACCTAGCCCTTAGACCCTAACCTCTATACCCTAGCCCTTAGACCCTAACTTCTATACCCTAGCCCTTAGACCCTAACTTCTATACCCTAGCCCTTAAACCCTATCTCCTAGATCCTAGCCCTTAGACCCTAACTTATATACCCTAGCCCTTAGACCCTATCTAATAGAACCTAGCCCTTAGACCCTAACTTCTATACCCTAGCCCTTAGACCCTATCTCCTAGAACCTAGCCCTTAGACCCTAACATCTATACCCTAGCCCATAGACCCTAGCCCTTAGACCCTAACTTCTATACCCTAGCCCTTAGACCCTATCTCCTAGACCCTAGACCTTAGACCCTAACTCCTAGAACCTAGCCCTTAGACCCTAACTTCTATACCCTAGCCCTTAGACCCTATCTCCTAGACCCTAGCCCTTAGACCCTAACTGCTAGAACCTAGCCCTTAGACCCTAACTTCTATACCCTAGCCCTTAGACCCTAACTTCTATACCCTAGCCCTTAGACCCTAACTCATAGAACCTAGCCCTTAGACCCTAACTTCTATACCCTAGCCCTTAGACCCTAACTCCTAGAACCTAGCCCTTAGACCCTAACTCCTAGACCCTAGACCCCAACTCTCTCATCACCTCTCATCTCATTTCTCTCCTCCCCTATCACCTCTCACCTCCCGTATCACCTCTCTCCACCTCTCTACTCCCCATCACCTCTCTCCTCCCCATCGACTCTCTCCTCCCCCATCACCTCTCTCCTCCCCATCACCTCTCTCCTCCCCATCACCTCTCTCCTCCCCGTCACCTCTCTCCTCCCCGTCACCTCTCTCCTCCCCCGTCACCTCTCTCCTCCCCCGTCACCTCTCTCCTCCCCATCACCTCTCTCCTCCCCCATCACCTCTCTCCTCCCCCATCACCTCTCTCCTTCCCCATCACCTCTCTCCTCCCCCATCACCTCTCTCTTCCCCTATCACCTCTCTCCACCCCATCACCTATCTCCTCCCCCATCATCTATCTCCTCCCCCATCATCTATCTCCTCCCCCATCACCTCTCTCCTCCCCTATCATCTCTCTCCTCCCATATCACCTCTCTCCTCCCCCATCAACTCTTTCATCCCCCATCACCTCTCTCCTCCCCTATCACCTCTCTCCTCCCCCATCACCTCTCTCCTCATCTATCATCTCTCTCCTCCCCTATCACCTCTCTCCTCCCCCATCACCTCTCTCCTCATCTATCACCTCTCTCTTCCCCTATCACCTCTCTCTTCCCCTATCACCTCTCTCCACCCCATCACCTATCTCCTCCCCCATCATCTATCTCCTCCCCCATCATCTATCTCCTCCCCCATCATCTATCTCCTCCCCCATCACCTCTCTCTCCTCCCCTATCACCTCTCTCCTCCCCCATCAACTCTCTCCTCATCTATCATCTCTCTCCTCCCCTATCACCTCTCTCCTCCCCCATCACCTCTCTCCTCCCATTTTCACCTCTCTCCTCCCCATCACCTCTCTTCTCCCGTATCACCTCTCTCCTCCCCCATCACCTCTCTCATATCCCATCATCTATCTCCTCCCCCATCACCTCTCTCCTCCCCTATCATCTCTCTCCTCCCCTATCATCTCTCTCCTCCCCTATCACCTCTCTCCTCCCCCATCACCTCTCTCCTCATCTATCATCTCTCTCCTCCCCTATCACCTCTCTCCTCCCCCATCAACTCTTTCATCCCCCATCACCTCTCTCCTCCCCTATCACCTCTCTCCTCCCCCATCACCTCTCTCCTCATCTATCATCTCTCTCCTCCCCTATCACCTCTCTCCTCCCTTATCACCTCTCTCCTCCCCCATCACCTCTCTCCTCCCCCATCACCTCTAGCCTCCCCCATCACCTCTCTCCTCCCTTATCATCTCTCTCCTCCCCATCACCTCTCTCCTCCCGTATCACCTCTCTCCTCCCCCATCACCTCTCTCATCTCCCATCATCTCTCTCCTCCCCCATCATCTCTCTCCTCCCCTATCACCTCTCTCCTCCCTTATCACCTCTCTCCTCCCCCATCACCTCGCTCCTCATCTATCATCTCTCTCCTCCCCTATCACCTCTCTCCTCCCCCATCACCTCTCTCCTCCCCCATCACCTCTCTCATCTCCCATCATCTCTCTCCTCCCCCATCATCTCACTCCTCCCCTATCACCTCTCTCCTCCCCTATCACCTCTCTCCTCCCCATCACCTCTCTCATCTCCCATCATCTTTCTCCTCCCCCATCACCTCTCTTCTCCCCCATCACCCATCTCCTCCCCCATCATCTATCTCCTCCCCCCATCATCTCTCTCCTCCCCTATCATCTCTCTCCTCCCCTATCACCTCTCTCATCCCCCATCAACTCTTTCGTCCCACATCACCTCTCTCCTCCCCTATCACCTCTCTCCTCCCTTATCACCTCTCTCCTCCCTTATCACCTCTCTCCTCCCCCATCACCTTTCTCCTCCCCCATCACCTCTCTCCTCATCTATCATCTCTCTCCTCCCCTATCACCTCTCTCCTCCCTTATCACCTCTCTCCTCCCCCATCACCTCTCTCCTCCCCCATCACCTCTCTCCTCCCCATCACCTCTCTCCTCCCGTATCACCTCTCTCCTCCCCCATCACCTCTCTCATCTCCCATCGTCTCTCTCCTCCCCCATCATCTCTCTCCTCCCCTATCACCTCTCTCCTCCCGTATCACCTCTCTCCTCCCTTATCACCTCTCTCCACCCCAATCACCTCTCCGTCACTCACCCCGCTCCCTCACTACAGGACACGGCAATAACTTCCAAATGAAAATGAAAAACCATTCAGATCAAATCCAATCTGTGACCAAACCAGACTGATAGACAGACAGCCAGGGCTGGAGAACTGTCTGTCTCCTCTCCTCCTTACTCCTCTCAGACACACATAAGGAACAAAGAGGGGGAGTGAGGGAGGAGGGAGGAGATGGAGGGAGCTGGAGGAGAGCAGAGTGAGGGGTGGAGAGATTACTTCAAAGGGATGGGTTGGGGTGGAAGGCAGGATGGAGGGATGGAGGGGAGGAGAGGAGGAGGGGCTAGAATTTGGTGCAGTGATAGCTGGTCTGGCTCAGAGAGGGGCTGGATATTAAATCTCCCTGTCAAGTGCTTCCAACACACAAGGACACCTCACAGTAAGAGGAGAGCCAGCTCCACACACACACACACACACACACTCACAACACACACACAGACACACATATGCACGTATGCACGCACACACACACACAAACACACATACACGAACACACACATCTACCCACACACATCTATCCACACACACACACAAATTCCATTTGCAAAAGCTAAATCCCAGAGGAGTACATAACTAAAATGTCCAGTTTTGTTGTAACACGTGGGCACACATTAAACAATCAATAACCTTAAAGTTGACATACTTCACTTTGACAAGGATAAGCATATTCCTGGTGCTGTGCGTTGTTACTCTGTAGTTGGTCCCTGCCTTGTTTATTCCTGGCTCCTGGAGTGGAGGACAGGGGGCCACTTCAATAAGCACCTGGGTTAATTTCATTAGTGGCTAGCTGGAGAGGAAGACATCCCAGTGTCAGCAGCAGCAGAACGGGCTGGAGCTGGACCGTAGTCCCCTGAAACAGACCCCCTCCATTCTACCCCAGTCTGCTCTGCTCTGCACAGCTGCAGATTGTGAACGATGCTTGGCGTGCATGCACACACACAAGAGGAGAATGATTAAAGCTCTGACTTATGACATACTCACACTCACTCACTCATGGACACTGCGTCTCAGACAGGCACCATATCATATATCACATGGGTGGGGCTGGGTAGTGAGGTATTACAGTAGTAGGGGACTAGAATACAGATGGATCCATGGTACAGCTCCAGTCCTCATTATGAGATATTAGGGGACTAGAATACAGATGGATCCATGGTACAGCTCCAGTACTCATTATGAGGTATTAGGGGACTAGAATACAGATGGATCCATGGTACAGCTCCAGTCCTCATTATGAGGTATTAGGGGACTATAATACAGATGGATCCATGGTACAGCTCCAGTCCTCATTATGAGGTATTACAGTAGTAGGGGACTAGAATACAGATGGATCCATGGTACAGCTCCAGTACTCATGAGTTATTACAGTATTAGGGGACTAGAATACAGATGGATCCATGGTACAGCTCCAGTACTCATCATGAGGTATTACAGTAGTAGAACACTAGAATACAGATGGATCCATGGTACAGCTCCAGTACTCATTATGAGATATTGCAGTAGTAGAACACTAGAATACAGATGGATCCATGGTACAGCTCCAGTACTCATTATGAGATATTGCAGTAGTAGAACACTAGAATACAGATGGCAAACAGATTACCGACCATTTCGAATCTCACCATACCTTCTCTGCTATGCAATCCGGTTTCAGAGCTGGTCATGGGTGCACCTCAGCCACGCTCAAGGTCCTAAACGATATCTTAACCGCCATCGATAAGAAACATTACTGTGCAGCCGTATTCATTGATCTGGCCAAGGCTTTCGACTCTGTCAATCATCATATCCTCATCGGCAGACTCGACAGCCTTGGTTTCTCAAATGATTGCCTCGCCTGGTTCACCAACTACTTCTCTGATAGAGTTCAGTGTGTCAAATCGGAGGGTCTGCTGTCCGGACCTCTGGCAGTCTCTATGGGGGTGCCACAGGGTTCAATTCTTGGACCGACTCTCTTCTCTGTATACATCAATGAGGTCGCTCTTGCTGCTGGTGAGTCCCTGATCCACCTCTACGCAGACGACACCATTCTGTATACTTCCGGCCCTTCTTTGGACACTGTGTTAACAACCCTCCAGGCAAGCTTCAATGCCATACAACTCTCCTTCCGTGGCCTCCAATTGCTCTTAAATACAAGTAAAACTAAATGCATGCTCTTCAACCGATCGCTACCTGCACCTACCCGCCTGTCCAACATCACTACTCTGGACGGCTCTGACTTAGAATACGTGGACAACTACAAATACTTAGGTGTCTGGTTAGACTGTAAACTCTCCTTCCAGACCCATATCAAACATCTCCAATCCAAAGTTAAATCTAGAATTGGCTTCCTATTTCGCAACAAAGCATCCTTCACTCATGCTGCCAAACATACCCTTGTAAAACTGACCATCCTACCAATCCTCGACTTTGGCGATGTCATTTACAAAATAGCCTCCAATACCCTACTCAACAAATTGGATGCAGTCTATCACAGTGCAATCCGTTTTATCACCAAAGCCCCATATACTACCCACCATTGCGACCTGTACGCTCTCGTTGGCTGGCCCTCGCTTCATACTCGTCGCCAAACCCACTGGCTCCATGTCATCTACAAGACCCTGCTAGGTAAAGTCCCCCCTTATCTCAGCTCGCTGGTCACCATAGCATCTCCCACCTGTAGCACACGCTCCAGCAGGTATATCTCTCTAGTCACCCCCAAAACCAATTCTTTCTTTGGCCGCCTCTCCTTCCAGTTCTCTGCTGCCAATGACTGGAACGAACTACAAAAATCTCTGAAACTGGAAACACTTATCTCCCTCACTAGCTTTAAGCACCAACTGTCAGAGCAGCTCACAGATTACTGCACCTGTACATAGCCCACCTATAATTTAGCCCAAACAACTACCTCTTTCCCAACTGTATTTAATTTTTATTTATTTATTTATTTTGCTGCTTTGCACCCCATTATTTTTTATTTCTACTTTGCACATTCTTCCATTGCAAAACTACCATTCCAGTATTTTACTTGCTATATTGTACTTACTTTGCCATCATGGCCTTTTTTGCCTTTACCTCCCTTCTCACCTCATTTGCTCACATTGTATATAGACTTGTTTATACTGCATTATTGACTGTATGTTTGTTTTTACTCCATGTGTAACTCTGTGTCGTTTTATCTGTCGAACTGCTTTGCTTTATCTTGGCCAGGTCGCAATTGTAAATGAGAACTTGTTCTCAACTTGCCTACCTGGTTAAATAAAGGTAAAATAAAAAAATAAAAAAATAAATAAATGGATCCATGGTACAGCTCCAGTACTCATTATGAGATATTGCAGTAGTAGAACACTAGAATACAGATGGATCCATGGTACAGCTCCAGTACTCATTATGAGGTATTACAGTATTAGACCACTAGAATACAGATGGATCCATGGTACAGCTCCAGTACTCATTATGAGGTATTACAGTATTAGACCACTAGAATACAGATGGATCCATGGTACAGCTCCAGTACTCATTATGAGGTACTACAGTAGTAGAACACTAGAATACAGATGGATCCATGGTACAGCTCCAGTACTCATTATGAGGTATTACAGTATTAGACCACTAGAATACAGATGGATCCATGGTACAGCTCCAGTACTCATTATGACGTTCCACCTCATACAGTACTTTAGTGATGAATGAGCAGAGTGTGGTTCTGTACTGTACCTTCAGCGTAGGCCTCTCGTCTCTGGAGCCCTGGGTGGCTCGCTGCAGGGTGCTGTTTCTGCTTCTTAGGAGGCCTCTTATGCATGTTGGCCGTGCTCATGTTACTGTCTGTGGAAGGGGGGCTGCCCGGACGGTGGCCTGAGGGGGTCATTTGGTACTTTCGCGCTGAAGGGAAAGACACATTTGGTAAGGCACATGAAACCATGAAAAGGTTTTCCCCCTATCAAAGGGCTCGCAGAATAAGGGAATCATATTGATTCAAAGTTAATGTGCTCATGATCTTGTTTTCTACTGTTCTTGATAAAGTGACATCACAATATATGTGCTTACCTCCGGGGCCTCCCTCCTGGCCTTGCGTGGGGTTGGGGTACTTGGCCACCTTGAGGCCTGCGTACTCCGCAGCAGCCGCCACGGCCTGGGCAAAGTCGGCGTCTGTGAAGAAGGATCCATCTGAGGAGCTGACGGCACTGGAGCGTCCTGATGAGGCGTTGTCCTCCTCGGAGGCTGAACCCCAGCCGTTGATCATGGAGCCCGTCACAGAGCTCTCCAGGTCCCCCACGCTGGAGGCTGGCGTCTGCTCCAGGCCCCGCAGCAGCAGCCTCCTGCTGTGCATCTGCTGGGGGTGGTGGGGGTGGTGAGGGTGGGTGTGGTGGTGGTGCACCTTGGCCACCTCCGCGTCTGTCTTGTCCCCTTCCTCCTCTTCCTCCTCCATCTCTTCCTCCTCCTCCTCCATGCCATCTGTGTCCAGAGACATGGGGCTGGAGATGTAGCCGTAGGTGTGTGAGGGGGAGAGGGGAGGGGGGCTCACTACATGGCGTCTGAAACAGCGGGAGACATGTTCTTAATGTAGGGTATACCAAATCAATTCAATAAATTCAATTATAAATCACGACAGAATGTTTTGCACAGACTTTTAAAATCATTACTACAGTGGGACCCATCAGTACTAATCCCTCTTGGATTTCTTCACTTTTTATTGTTTTGCAGAGTAAGATTAAAATTGATTTATTGTAAGATCTTGTCAATGATCTTGACAAAAGATTACAGACAAATAAAACACTAATAGACCTTGATGAGATAAGTACAGGATGCATGTTTTAGTGCCTTGTTGCATACAATATGCATGTTGTAGTGCCTTGTTGCATACAATATGCATGTTGTAGTGCCTTGTTGCATACAGGATTTATATTTTAGTTCCTTGTTTCGTACATGATGCATGTTTTAGTGCCTTGATGCATACAGGATGCATGTTTTAGTGCCTTGTTGCGTACAGGATGCATGTTTTAGTGCCTTGTTGCATACAATATGCATGTTGTAGTGCCTTGTTGCATACAATATGCATGTTGTAGTGCCTTGTTTACAGGATGCATGTGTTAGTGTCTTGTTGCATACAGGATTGTCACGCCCTGACCTTAGTATTCTTTGTTTTCTTTATATGTTTTGGTTAGGTCAGGGTGTGACATGGGTGATGTATGTGTTTTTGTACTGTCTAGGGGTTTTATAGGTTTATGGGGTCGTTTCCTATCTAGGTGTTTATGTATGTCTATGGTTGCCTAGATTGGTTCTCAATTAGAGGCAGCTGTTTATCGTTGTCTCTAGTTGGGAACCATTTTATCTTCTTTGGGTATTTCGTGGGTTATTGTCTGTCTATGTCTAGTTGCCTTTGTCTGCACTAGTTTTATATAGCTTCACGTTCGGGTTTGTTGTTTTGTATAGTTTGTTAAGTGTTCTTCGTCTTCATTAAAATATAATGTATTCACATCACGCTGCACCTTGGTCTCCTCCATTAAACAAACGTGACAAGGATGCATGTTTTAGTGCCTTGTTGAGTACAGGATGCATGTTTTAGTGCCTTGTTGAGTACTGGAGGCATGTTTTAGTGCCTTGTTGAGTACAGGATGCATGTTTTAGTGCCTTTTTGAGTACAGGATGCATGTTTTAGTGCCTTGTTGAGCACAGGATGCATGTTGTAGTGCCTTGTTGAGTACAGGATGCATGTTTTAGTGCCTTGTTGCATACAGGATGCATGTTTTAGTGCCTTGTTAAGTACAGGATGCATGTTTTAGTGCCTTGTTGAGTACAGGATGCATGTTTTAGTGCCTTGTTGAGTACAGGATGCATGTTTTAGTGCCTTGTTGAGTACAGGATGCATGTTTTAGTGCCTTGTTGAGTACAGGATGCATGTTTTAGTGCCTTGTTGAGTACAGGATGCATGTTTTAGTGCCTTGTTGAATACAGGATGCATGTTTTAGTGCCTCGTTGAGTACAGGATGCATGTTTTAGTGCCTTGTTAAGTACAGGATGCATGTTTTAGTGCCTTGTTGAGTACAGGTTGCATGTTTAGTGCCTTGTTGAGTACAGGATGCATGTTTTAGTGCCTTGTTGAGTACAGGATGCATGTTTTAGTGCCTTGTTGAGTACAGGATGCATGTTTTAGTGCCTTGTTGAGTACAGGATGCATGTTTTAGTGCCTTGTTGAATACAGGATGCATGTTTTAGTGCCTTGTTGAGTACAGGATGCATGTTTTAGTGCCTTGTTGAGTACAGGATGCATGTTTTAGTGCCTTGTTGAGTACAGGATGCATGTTTTAGTGCCTTGTTGAGTACAGGATGCATGTTTTAGTGCCTTGTTGAGTACAGGATGCATGTTTTAGTGCCTTGTTGAGTACAGGATGCATGTTTTAGTGCCTTGTTGAGTACAGGATGCATGTTTTAGTGCTGTTGAGTACAGGATGCATGTTTTAGTGCCTTGTTGCATACAGGATGCATGTTTTAGTGCCTTGTTGAGTACAGGATGCATGTTTTAGTGCCTTGTTGCATACAGGATGCATGTTTTAGTGCCTTGTTAAGTACAGGATGCATGTTTTAGTGCCTTGTTGAGTACAGGATGCATGTTTTAGTGCCTTGTTAAGTACAGGATGCATGTTTTAGTGCCTTGTTGAGTACAGGATGCATGTTTTAGTGCCTTGTTAAGTACAGGATGCATGTTTTAGTGCCTTGTTGAGTACAGGATGCATGTTTTAGTGCCTTGTTAAGTACAGGATGCATGTTTTAGTGCCTTGTTAAGTACAGGATGCATGTTTTAGTGCCTTGTTAAGTACAGGATGCATGTTTTAGTGCCTTGTTGAGTACAGGATGCATGTTTTAGTGCCTTGTTAAGTACAGGATGCATGTTTTGGAATAGTTTTATTCTGTATATTTGATTCTGTCATTTACATCCAATTTAACTAATTTATTTGATATTTTATTTTGTTATTACTTGTATTTGAGTTTACATTTGTAGAATATTATTTGTTGGTGAATACTTATTATACCCACTGTATATCAGCCAATCAAAGTCCATTTCATCCAGTATAATGCCTTCCAGTACCTGCGTTCGTGTCCAGAGACCATGATGTCTGTTGTGTCTTGGAGCATGGGTTGCAGCTCCTCCTGGGGCGAGGGGGTGAGGGTGGCTGTGGACTGGTGGCTATAGGACACTGCGGCGGGGGACGAGGCAGCACCTCTGACGGGTGGAGTGGGACCCCTCTCCATCTCCTCCTCCTCCTCCAGTTCGTCTGGCTGCAGGTACATGCGGGAGGGGGGCAGGGAGCACTGCATATCTGGGTCATAACTGTCAACACAGGGAAACACGCTGGTTATTTGGATGTCACTCAATGTGATAATAACATTCATATCTTGAACAATGTAGCTAGTACATATTCATGTTGTGCTGCTACCAAGGTAGACATGGAAAGGAAAAGGTTTGACATGTACCTAGCATTGATACACAATAGAACAAAAACCCTTAGGGTAGATTTGACTCTTTCAGTAAATTGAAGGAAAGAATAGAGTGGCAGGAAGGTGTGTGTGTGTGTGTGTGCGTGTGTGTATGTTGACCTTTCCCAGCTCTCGTCCATAGACAGGGAGTACTCCTCCATGTTGCGGCAGGGAGGTGTGTGTGTGTGTGTGTGTGTGTGTGTGTCCACCTTTCCCAGCTCTCGTCCATAGACAGGGAGTACTCCTCCATGTTGTGGCAGGGTGGTGTGTGTGTTTGTATGTGTGTGTGTGTGTGTGTGTGTGTTGACCTTTCCCACCTCTCGTCCATAGACAGGGAGTACTCCTCCATGTTGTGGCAGGGAGGTGTGTGTGTGTGTGTGTGTGTGTGTGTGTGTGTGTGTGTGTGTGTGTGTGTGTGTGTGTGTGTAGACATGTCCCACCTCTCGTTCATAGACAGGGAGTACTCCTCCATGTTGTGGCAGGGAGGTGTGTGTGTGTGTGTGAGTGTGTGTGTGTGTGTGTGTGTGTGTGTGTGTGTGTATGCGTGTATATGTGTGTGTGTGTGTGTGTGTATATGTGTGTGTTGACCTTTCCCACCTCTCGTCCATAGACAGGGAGTACTCCTCCATGTTGTGGCAGGGAGGTGTGTGTGTGTGTGTGTGTGTGTGTGTGTGTGTGTATGTGTGTAGACATGTCCCACCTCTCATCCATAGACAGGGAGTACTCCTCCATGTTGTGGCAGGGAGGTGTGTGTGTGTGTGTGTGTGTGTGTAGACATGTCCCACCTCTCATCCATAGACAGGGAGTACTCCTCCATTTTGTGGCAGGGAGGTGTGTGTGTGTGTGTGTGTATGTGTGTGTGTGTGTGTAGACATGTCCCACCTCTCGTTCATAGACAGGGAGTACTCCTCCATGTTGTGGCAGGGAGGTGTGTGTGTGTGTGTGTGTGTGTGTGTGTGTGTGTGTAGACATGTCCCACCTCTCGTTCATAGACAGGGAGTACTCCTCCATGTTGTGGCAGGGAGGTTGTGTGTGTGTGTGTGTGTGTGTGTGTGTGTGTGTGTGTGTGTGTGTAGACATGTCCCACCTCTCGTTCATAGACAGGGAGTACTCCTCCATGTTGCGGCAGGGAGGTGGGTTAGCAGGGGGAGGAGGCAGAAGGTCAGCCCAGTTCATTGCACTCTGTTTGGGTAGTTTGGGGGTGCGTACTCCCTTCTTTTGACCTTGACTCCCTGCAAAAACATGAACAAAGAACTCCTTCAGTCAGAAACATGTAGAAACACATCCCCACTCTCACATCGTTCTCTGTCTCTCAACCAACTACATTATTGACGCTCGTTAAATCAACAGAGAAATTAATACATCAACAGCAGATCAAAATGTAGGAACAAACAGGGCTAATTTCAGTGAAAGGTTGACACGGATAAAAAAATATATAATTTTATACATGAGAGCATGTCGGCTAGTAGCATCCCCTCTCATTGTGGACACCACGAAAACGCACCACGTACATTACCTCTCAATTTGTAATTCATGCCAGTCATGCCATCAAAAACGCTGTCATTTTTCAACTGTAATGTTCCCCATTGCCAAGAGAAAATAGAAAATGTGAAAGAAATTACAAAACATCTGAAGCCAATTAACAGCAGCCAATAAGAATGAGAAGCCAATGAGCTGTGAGCTCAGCGAGCACAGAGGGCTGCTCTTTAACGAGCTGAACTTCATATACAATATCAGAATGAATCCTGGGCGTTATGGAGGCAGTGTTGCATGCCCTCTGGAATGTGTGTCATTAGTCCTTGTCCAGAAACAAACACTGCATATCTGATGACATTATCCTCCTCTTTGCAGGAATGAAGGGGACGGTAATTCATGTTTGTTTAATTAATGTTTTGTCTGAGCAACAGGAACAGTCCAACTAGTCTAACTAGGTTTTTCATTTTCTGTTAGAAGCACATGGGATTGAAAAAACTGACTGGAAACTGACGAAGACCGGAAAGAGACAGGAAAAAGAAAGAGACTGGAAACACACACAGACTGGAAACGGACAGAGACTGGAAACGGACACAGACTGGAAACAAACACAGACTGGAAACGGACACAGACTGGAAACGGACACAGACTGGAAACGGACACAGACTGAAAACGGACACTGACTGGAAACGGACACAGACTGGAAACAAACACAGACTGGAAACAGACAGACTGGAAACGGACACAGACTGGAAACAAACACAGACTGGAAACGGACACAGACTGGAAACAAACACAGACTGGAAACGGACACAGACTGGAAACGGACACAGACTGGAAACGGACACAGACTGGAAACAAACACAGACTGGAAACGGACACAGACTGGAAACGGACACAGACTGGAAACGGACACAGACTGGAAACGGACACAGACTGGAAACGGACACAGACTGGAAACAAACACAGACTGGAAACAGACAGACTGGAAACGGACACAGACTGGAAACAAACACAGACTGGAAACGGACACAGACTGGAAACAAACACAGACTGGAAACGGACACAGACTGGAAACGGACACAGACTGGAAACGGACACAGACTGGAAACGGACACAGACTGGAAACGGACACAGACTGGAAACGGACACAGACTGGAAACGGACACAGACTGGAAACGGACACAGACTGGAAACGGACACAGACTGGAAACGGACACAGACTGGAAACGGACACAGACTGGAAACAGACACAGACTGGAAACAAACACAGACTGGAAACAAAAACAGACTGGAAACAAAAACAGACTGGAAACGGACACAGACTGGAAACGGACACACACTGGAAACGGACACACACTGGAAACGGACACAGACTGGAAACGGACACAGACTGGAAACGGACACAGACTGGAAACGGACACAGACTGGAAACACACACAGACTGGAAACGGACACAGACTGGAAACAAACACAGACTGGAAACGGACACAGACTGGAAACGGACACAGACTGGAAACGGACACAGACTGGAAACGGACACAGACTGGAAACACACACAGACTGGAAACACACACAGACTGGAAACACACACAGACTAGAAACTAACTGGAAACACACACAGACTGGAAACTGACTGGAAACACACACAGACTGGAAACTGATGCCTGGGATGTTTTACATTTTCCCTCCACTGAAGGCATTTTAATTTCTCTTCAAGATACTGACATGGAAATGAATCAAAATAACAATTTTAAAGCATTACATTATTAGTCCCACTACAATGTATTGCTCTTGAGGAAAATAAGGATGGGAAACAACAACAAAAGTGATTCACTAAACATCCACACAGTAAAACACCAGCCATATGGCTGTGGATACTGATTACCACCCCCCCCCCCCCCGTTCCCCACTCTCTCACCGGAGGTGCTGCTGCTGCCATGGTCAGAGCTGTTGTGGGAGCCCACGGTGTGGGCCTCGTGGGCCTGGTTATAGGGGATGGTGGTAGCCATGGGACTGTCCCCTCCTCTGTAGTGGTCTGGTAAGGGAGAGGAGGAGGATGGTAAGCACGAGGAAGGTGGGCAGCATACACTATATTACCGCATTAGAAAAGTGCATGGAAATGAAGGACAGAGGGGGACATTATGATATAAAAAGATCCATAGAGACTGAGTTTAACTGACTAATGATCACAGTTAGGCTAACATAAGAGCTAACAATCTAGTAACACATCTAAATGATGATCTGAACCAGCAATGTGTTAAAATGTGTGTCATACACCTCTAATAAGTTGAAATGTAAGTTGAAACTGTCTCAATAAACAGTCCGGTGGATGCTGTCTTCCTAAGAGTGCTGAGAGAGAATACATGCAATTTCTGTTCCATACAAGAGAACATGATGAAACTGAAAACGGTGTCACTAAAGTAGCAGCTATTTTCTGCAGGTAAGAAGAAGGTGGCGACAGTTTAGTTCAGTCCCTGTCAGTTCCAACAGAAGTGGTTATCTCTCCTTCAGATACCTGACACATGGAGAAAATCCTTACAGCTGTAGCTATGAGACTTGACCAATGAAGACCAACCCAGACAGTAAAGACAGAAACTCAGGCCTGACCCAGAATGTAGTGCAGAGATTTGAAATGAACACAGAGAGGAAAGAGGAGTTAGGAAAATGCATAGTAGACAATGAGAGGGAGACTGATGATGCTCTCTATTCATATGACTGAATGGGGGCAGCAGGGAAGACAGTGAAAAAGGAACATTCTTCAGCATGGTGGGCCCATCCACAGGGAGAACAGGAAATAAAGAAGGGAAGAAAGAAAGATGGAAGACGGCTATGGTTTGACCTCCTAACCTCCACTGATTCCCACCACACACTCACCCTTGTTCAGCTTGTTCTGCTCCATGATGTTATATTGGTGGAGATGTGAGGTCATTTCCTGTTGCTTCTGCCCCTGAACAGGGTTGGGTTTCCAGCCGTGTTTCTCGTTTGTCTCCCCTCCCCCTCCTACCCCTCTGTCTGTGTTGATGTTGTTTCCCAGGATAGAAGACTGAATGAGCTGTGTGGTGGCGTACGGGGTGGGCTGTCCCCCTGGCCCAACGAAGCGTCCGTCCTTCAGGTTGGGGCTGTTGAAGGTCTTCATCTCGTTGATCTTGTTGGAGAGGTCCACGTCTCCGTACACTCCTCCCTCAGGCACCATCAGGTTGGTCTGCTTGCTCTCCATCTGGTTGTTATAGTTGGCGATGCAGTCGGCTGGATAACATGGGGAGCGGGTGGAGGGTGAAAGGTTTAGTCAAAGACCGGGCTAGCTCCTATAGCTAGGTTCAGAAGAAGAGGTTTGCCAAGTGCATGAATGGCACAAATGGCATTGTATTCAGTTGTATTCACTGGCATCATACTCCGGAAAAAAATAAGCTGAAAAGATTAAGATTTCAGAATGACACAGAAATAAATCAGCCCGAGTCATTTGTACCTTTCAACAGATCACTGTGCCCTCAGTTTAGACAGGTGTATATATTTCAGTGCAAACTACAGTTCATTATGTATGTCAACTATCCCCATCTGGTTCAGGTGAGTGGAGCTGTATTATACTTCCACTGTCTGCTCTCTCTGTCTTACTGTCTCGATAATGTCTTTGTCTCATCCACAGCGTGTTTGTCATGTCTATTCTCCCTGTCAGAAGCCAGGCAAGGAGGCTTTGCTCATTGAGTAGGACAGTGGAACATGTCTGTATCAGAAGGTTGGAAGGAAGCATGCAGCAAAGAGCAGAGCTCCACTGACAGATCCAATTTTCTCTGGCTCATAAAATATTCAAATCCTCCAGCAGATCTGAGAGACAGCCTTGCGGTAAATATCAAGGACGGCTACAGGTAGAACAACCGAGCGCACGTGAATCTTACATTTCCAAGAACCGAGGGTTATCTGAGGCACTTCAGAGGTAGATGTGTAGAAAGGGCCCCTATGTGTTAGATAAAGGGACATTAACTCGTATCCCTCTGCTCTGTCACCCAGCCGCTGATCCTGTTAAAACTTCTTAAGGTATAGGGGGCAGCATTTTCACTTTTGGATAAATAGCGTGCCCAATTTCAACTTCCTGCTACTCATGCCAAGAATATAAGATATGCATGTTAGTAGTAGATTTGGATAGAAAACACTCTGAAATTTCTAAAACTGTTTGAATCATGTCTGTGAGTATAATAGAACTTATGTAGCAGGCAAAACCCCGAGGACTAACCGTTCAGAATTGTTTTTTTTAGGTCTCTGTCTGTTCATTGGGAAACAATATTTCTTAGGAACTTGTTTTCAGTTCCTACCGCTTCCACTGGATGTCACCAGTCTTTGGAATTTGGTTGAGGTTATTCCTTTGTGCAATGAAGAAGTACGACCATCTAGGAAATGGGTAACACTGTTGAGAGTTGCGCAAGACTTGAAAAGTAGCGTTAGATTCCTCTCGTACAGATTGACCCATCTTCAATTTGATCGATTATTAAGGTTTAAAAATACCTAAAGTTGGATTACAAAAGTAGTTTGAAATGTTTTGCCAAAGTTTACAGGCAACTTTTGAAATATTTTGTAGTGACGTTGCGCAATTTGGTATCTGTTTTTTTTCTGGATCAAAAGCGCCAAATAAATGGACATTTTGGATATATATGGACGGAATTAATCAGAGGGCCAAAAAAAGAAGCTTGTCAAAGGTAAGGCATGTTTTATACTGTATTTTATTTCTGCGTTTTGTGTTGCGCCTGCAGGGTTGAAATATTCTTCCCTCTGTTTACTGTTGTGCTATCATCAGATAATAGCTTCTTATGCTTTCACCGAAAAGCCTTTTTAAAATCGGACATGTTGGCTGGATTCACAACGAGTGTAGCTTTAATTTAGTATCTTTCATGTGTGATTTAATGAAGGTTTGATTTTTATATCATTATATTTGTCGCACTGCATTTTCCCTGGCTTTTTGCCAAGTGAGACGCAAGCATCCCCTATAACATAAGAAGTTAAACCTTCACAGGGTTTAGGTTGGCCACACAAAGCAGCCAGCACCAGGCATGCTCCTAAATGTCTTGAACATGCAGTGAGTGAGAAGTGCTTTTAGCATTTCATCCCTTCTCAAACAAACTCCCAGATTGTCATCAGAACCAATGTTAGGGAAAAGTTAAACACACCATGGAATGAACAGTCGGATGTGTTGACTGTGATGGGTAACTTTACAAGATGGTATTTTATGGGTACAGTGTTTCTTTGTCCTTGAGTCATTTGCTTAACCCAGGGGAAGCACAGCACTTAGTACAGCAGAACATCTGCTACACTAGGATTGTGTGTCAGCCTGGTTGGGGAGACGGTCGAGGCCAACAATGTAAATGAGTCAATGAGTGGGTAGGAGACGGTACACTACTGTACTATCTGTCAGACGCTACAGCTGGAGAGACGCCTGCCGCGTGTCCAAACGATTGTTCAAACGACTACTGTATACTCACATCGCTTTTTCCTTTAGTTCAACTTCTAAGCCTACTGTATCTCAAAGGGAGGTTCAGGGCTGGGGTCCACGTTTTGTAGTTAAGTCCTACCTATGTGTGTATAACCTCAAATCCTTTGTCCCCACCCTGCACCAAGAGACATACATCTCCCTCCTCTAGCAGCTGTTGACCCTCTTTCTCTGTAGAGTGTGAGTACTTATAGCGCTCTTTTGTGTGTGTGTGTGTGTGTGTGTGTGTGTGTGTGTGTGTGTGTGTGTGTGTGTGTGCGTGTGTGTGTGTCCCTTTGACTTCAGAGCCAAACTCAATCCCTATTGTTTATAGAAAGTACTGCTGACTGAGAGGCCACCTGGAGGTGTACCATAACCCTCCCACCCTCCGTTACTGTCCATCTCTTCTGCTCTCTTTACTTTCCTCCCAACTCCCTCATTCTTTCTCTTTCTCTGTCCAATTTACTTCCCCTCTACTTTCTCTCTCCATTTATCTCTGTGTATGCTACATATCCTCCCTCATCATTCTTTTTCCTCCTTCGTTCCCTTTCTATCTATGCACTCTTCCAGGTACCTCTCTCTCTCCATCTCTACATCCGGTGTTGGCTGCAGTCTGCAGTCCTGCCCTGATCTCTGCCACTGCTCCACATTTCTTAAATAACTGAGCACTTAGTGGAAATGACATTGCAGGCTATAACAACAGTATGGAATTTGGCAGAGCAATTAGATTTGCAGCAGAGTAAACCCATAAGGCTCATCCAGCATGCTCCTTTTAATTCCTGCCTGAAACCGCCCCGCTTTAACCTGAAATAAATCAAACACACATACTTCTACTCCTAAGCCTCCCTTAAGGTTTTTTGTTATAGAGACCTCGCGAGGAGAGAGGTAAGAGAGAGAAGTCTCAAGGGAGCTAACCCAGATTTGGGATTTCACTTCACTTCTCTCTGTTTTCTACCGACTAGGTCCGCTCGTTTTTATGATTCTTATCCATGCTTTGCTTTGAGTGCAGGGTGTCACATGTACCCCAAAAATCTGAGGGGGCACAAAGTACGTGAGAATGGCTGGGTGTTGGTCCAGAGGGGGACTAGAATTTTGCATTTTTCAAACACCTGAAACAGCTTTTTCCTGCAACCATAATCATTATGCATATTTTCCTGCATATCTAAGCATACCGCTTGAGCTGTCTGTATCCTCCTGACTGGTAGTTCTTTAAAACAATTATATATATATATATATATGCTTCTCTGCATCGCTGCTAAAATCTTGAAAGGAATGTGAGTCTTATTCAGTACATTTAGTAATTGCTTACTTATCAGAAGTCTACCAAACTGATTCTTCTTGGTAGCAGGTTATGAGATTCGGAATCTATCTGGGCTAAAGCCAACTTCATAAAATTGCTAAGTGGCTAGTAGCATTACACAGAACAAACTAAAACAAAACATAAATATATATATATATATTTTTATTTTTTATTTATTTATTTATATTTAACAGGACAAATCTGAGGGGGCATGTGCCCCTTTGCCCCTATGGATAACTGTTTTAGTCCAGTTTATGTTTGGGTGTGTTGTTCCAGTGCGTAGCGTACTCACCTGGGCGGCTGTATGTAGCCAGGTTGCTGTCACTGTTGCCCTGTCCTGCAGTGCAGCAGTTCATGCTACAGTCGTTGTGATTGGAGCAGGAGTTGGGCCAGGTATCAGCCAACCAGGGCTGGGTAGCAGACTCCCCAATGTTCAGCAAACCTGGCCTGGAAGGATGGAGTACAAAACAGCCAACGCTGACTAACAATGGAAAATGCTTCACCACTATAGCACAGCAAGAATTCATATTGATATGTCTAACAAGAACATGTAATGAATGGGGTTTTAGGCAGATCGATGGGGATTCACTCATTTCCAGACTGGTATACTGAAATGATCCCTATAGTTAGGTTGTTGTTTTACAGAAATGATCTCTCCCTCTCCTTCCTGCTCCCATCTCCATTGGCCTTGCATTAGAGGAAAGCTCAGATAAATAGATGATGTGCACTTGACTTGTCCATGGCCAATGACACTGTTTCACTGAGCGTTAGAAAGCCAGACAGAACTCACTCCCAGTGATGGAAAATGCTCTCACTGAACCACCAACACTCCCCCAAACCACCAACACTCACTAAACCACCAACGCTCCACCAAACCACCAACACTCACTAAACCACCAACGCTCCACCAAACCACCAACACTCACTGAACCACCAACACTCCACCAAACCACCAACACTCACTGAACCACCAACACTCCCCCAAACCACCAACACTCACTGAACCACCAACGCTCCACCAAACCACCAACACTCACTGAACCACCAACACTCACTGAACCACCAACGCTCCACCAAACCACCAACACTCACTGAACCACCAACGCTCCACCAAACCACCAACACTCACTGAACCACCAACGCTCCACCAAACCACCAACACTCACTGAACCACCAACACTCAATGAACCACCAACACTGCCCCAAACCACCAACACTCACTGAACCACCAATGCTTCCCCAAACCACCAACACTCACTGAGCCACCAATGTTCCCCCAAACCACCAACACTCACTGAACCACCAATGCTTCCCCAAACCACCAACACTCACTGAGCCACCAATGTTCCCCCAAACAACCACCACCAACGCAGTAGGATATCATCTCCTGTCCAGGTTTCTATCTCCTTTACACCATCTGAACAGACTACCATCTCTCTACTGTCTGAACAGACTGCCATCTATCTACTGTCTGAACAGACTACCATCTCTCTACTGTCTGAACAGACTGCCATCTATCTACTGTCTGAACAGACTGCCATCTCTCTGCTGTCTGAACAGACTACCATCTCTCTGCTGTCTGAACAGACTATCATCACTCTGCTGTCTGAACAGACTACCATCTCACTACTGTCTGAACAGACTACCATCTCTCTACTGTCTGAACAGACTACCATCTCTCTACTGTCTGAACAGACTACCATCTCTCTGCTGTCTGAACAGACTACCATCTCTCTGCTGTCTGAACAGACTACCATCTCTCTACTGTCTGAACAGACTACCATCTCACTACTGTCTGAACAGACTACCATCTCTCTGCTGTCTGAACAGACTACCATCTCTCTGCTGTCTGAACAGACTGCCATCTCTCTGCTGTCTGAACAGACTACCATCTCTCTGCTGTCTGAACAGACTACCATCACTCTGCTGTCTGAACAGACTACCATCTCACTACTGTCTGAACAGACTACCATCTCTCTACTGTCTGAACAGACTACCATCTCTCTACTGTCTGAACAGACTACCATCTCTCTACTGTCTGAACAGACTACCATCTCTCTACTGTCTGAACAGACTACCATCTCTCTACTGTCTGAACAGACTACCATCTCTCTACTGTCTGAACAGACTACCATCTCTCTACTGTCTGAACAGACTACCATCTCTCTACTGTCTGAACAGACTGCCATCTATCTACTGTCTGAACAGACTGCCATCTCTCTGCTGTCTGAACAGACTACCATCTCTCTGCTGTCTGAACAGACTATCATCACTCTGCTGTCTGAACAGACTACCATCTCACTACTGTCTGAACAGACTACCATCTCTCTACTGTCTGAACAGACTACCATCTCTCTACTGTCTGAACAGACTACCATCTCTCTGCTGTCTGAACAGACTACCATCTCTCTGCTGTCTGAACAGACTACCATCTCACTACTGTCTGAACAGACTACCATCTCTCTGCTGTCTGAACAGACTACCATCTCTCTGCTGTCTGAACAGACTGCCATCTCTCTGCTGTCTGAACAGACTACCATCTCTCTGCTGTCTGAACAGACTACCATCACTCTGCTGTCTGAACAGACTACCATCTCACTACTGTCTGAACAGACTACCATCTCTCTACTGTCTGAACAGACTACCATCTCTCTACTGTCTGAACAGACTACCATCTCTCTGCTGTCTGAACAGACTACCATCTCTCTGCTGTCTGAACAGACTACCATCTCTCTACTGTCTGAACAGACTACCATCTCACTACTGTCTGAACAGACTACCATCTCTCTGCTGTCTGAACAGACTACCATCTCTCTGCTGTCTGAACAGACTACCATCTCACTACTGTCTGAACAGACTACCATCTCTCTGCTGTCTGAACAGAATACAGGCTCTCTGCTGTCTGAACAGACTACCATCTCTCTACTGTCTGAACAGACTACCATCTCTCTACTGTCTGAACAGACTACCATCTATCTACTGTCTGAACAGACTACCATCTATCTACTGTCTGAACAGACTACCATCTCTCTGCTGTCTGAACAGACTACCATCTCTCTGCTGTCTGAACAGACTACCATCTCTCTGCTGTCTGAACAGACTACCATCTCTCTGCTGTCTGAACAGACTACCATCTCTCTGCTGTCTGAACAGACTACCATCTCTCTGCTGTCTGAACAGACTACCATCTCACTACTGTCTGAACAGACTACCATCTCTCTGAACAGACTACCATCTCTCTGCTGTCTGAACAGACTACCATCTCACTACTGTCTGAACAGACTACCATCTCACTACTGTCTGAACAGACTACCATCTCTCTGCTGTCTGAACAGACTACCATCTCACTACTGTCTGAACAGACTACCATCTCACTACTGTCTGAACAGACTGCCATCTCTCTACTGTCTAAACAGACTACCATCTCTCTGCTGTCTGAACAGACTACCATCTCACTACTGTCTGAACAGACTACCATCTCACTACTGTCTGAACAGACTACCATCTCTCTGCTGTCTGAACAGACTACCATCTCACTACTGTCTGAACAGACTACCATCTCACTACTGTCTGAACAGACTGCCATCTCTCTACTGTCTAAACAGACTACCATCTCTCTGCTGTCTGAACAGAATACAGGCTCTCTGCTGTCTGAACAGCCTACCATCTCTCTACTGTCTGAACAGACTACCATCTCTCTGCTGTCTGAACAGAATACAGGCTCTCTGCTGTCTGAACAGCCTACCATCTCTCTACTGTCTGAACAGACTACCATCTCTCTACTGTCTGAACAGACTACCATCTCTCTACTGTCTGAACAGAATAGCAGCTCTCTGCTGTCTGAACAGAATAGCAGCTCTCTGCTGTCTGAACAGAATAGCAGCTCTCTGCTGTCTGAACAGAATAGCAGCTCTCTACTGTCTGAACAGAATAGCAGCTCTCTACTGTCTGAACAGAATAGCAGCTCTCTGCTGTCTGAACAGAATAGCAGCTCTCTGCTTGTCTAAACTTCCACATCGTGAACCCAGGGCTGACATGTTACATTTGAAGCAGCCAGATTAAATAGCCTTATAATTAAATGTGGCGATCTACTAGGGCCCAAAGGCTATACTTGGTTTTACCTGGTAATTCTCTCCCATCACTACCACTACTTAACAAACGGTGTGCTTTAACTGGTAATTCTCTCCCACCACTACCACTACTTAACAAACGGTTTTAACTGGTAAATCTCTCCCATCACTACCACTACTTAACAAACGGTTTTAACTGGTAATTCTCTCCCATCACTACCACTACTTAACAAACGGTTTTAACTGGTAATTCTCTCCCACCACTACCACTACTTAACAAACGGTTTTACCTGGTAATTCTCTCCCATCACTACCACTACTTAACAAACGGTGTGCTTTAACTGGTAATTCTCTCCCATCACTACCACTACTTAACAAACGGTTTTAACTGGTAATTCTCTCCCATCACTACCACTACTTGACAAACGGTTTTAACTGGTAATTCTCTCCCATCACTACCACTACTTAACAAACGGTGTGCTTTAACTGGTAATTCTCTCCCACCACTACCACTACTTAACAAACGGTTTTAACTGGTAATTCTCTCCCACCACTACCACTACTTAACAAACGGTTTTAACTGGTAATTCTCTCCCATCACTACCACTACTTAACAAACGGTTTTACCTGGTAATTCTCTCCCATCACTACCACTACTTAACAAACGGTGTGCTTTAACTGGTAATTCTCTCCCATCACTACCACTACTTAACAAACGGTTTTAACTGGTAATTCTCTCCCACCACTACCACTACTTAACGGTTTTAACTGGTAATTCTCTCCCATCACTACCACTACTTAACAAACGGTTTTACCTGGTAATTCTCTCCCATCACTACCACTACTTAACAAACGGTGTGCTTTAACTGGTAATTCTCTCCCACCACTACCACTACTTAACAAACGGTGTGCTTTAACTGGTAATTCTCTCCCACCACTACCACTACTTAACAAACGGTTTTAACTGGTAAATCTCTCCCATCACTACCACTACTTAACAAACGGTTTTAACTGGTAATTCTCTCCCATCACTACCACTACTTAACAAACGGTTTTAACTGGTAATTCTCTCCCACCACTACCACTACTTAACAAACGGTGTGCTTTAACTGGTAATTCTCTCCCACCACTACCACTACTTAACAAACGGTTTTAACTGGTAAATCTCTCCCATCACTACCACTACTTAACAAACGGTTTTAACTGGTAATTCTCTCCCATCACTACCACTACTTAACAAACGGTTTTAACTGGTAAATCTCTCCCATCACTACCACTACTTATCAAACGGTGTGTTTTAACTGGTAATTCTCTCCCATCACTACCACTACTTAACAAACGGTTTTAACTGGTAATTCTCTCCCACCACTACCACTACTTAACAAACGGTGTGTTTTAACTGGTAATTCTCTCCCATCACTACCACTACTTAACAAACGGTTTTAACTGGTAATTCTCTCCCACCACTTCCACTGGAACAATCCAACCTGGCAGATATTCACATTGTATTGAGTTTTCTTTTTCGTGTCCTTTTCAAATGACTTATTCAGTGTTTCCAGTCATTCATTTTGAGTAATGAACACATTAATCCAATCTCCAAATGGCTCCTCAATCACCTGAGTGGTTCAGTGGAGATAGAGAATGGTGATTGTCTTTGAGCAGAGCTCCCATATCCAGGTTGTAGAACTGACTCAATCACATAACACGGTAATAACACGACCATATAGACAGACACATAACGGCTATGGAACAACAGCCAACCATATAGATACTTTGAGCACAAAGGGAGGACAATACCAAAACACTGCTTACTTCAAACAAGTCTGTAGATACATTAGCATTAATGTGTGTTCTAGATGAGTGAGGAGACTCTAAGATCCGTGTCTGAATGTATGAGTGTCTCAGTATGGGTGACTAGCAGGTAGTCTGGAAAACAACACATAGGCTACTGGTCTCTGTCACACCCTCTTCTGTGTCACTCCTCCCATCTCGTTCCATAGGGCCATCCATTCTAAAGAGTAGGGTGTGTGCATACACAACTATCGCCATCTCTGAGTTTGTTAAATTAAATGCTATGGCACGGCCTTGTGGCCAGACATGGTGCTCTTCTCTGTGGGATGCAGAGGATGGGGGTTTGGGCAGATGAGATAATCCTTTGTTCCTCTCCTCCCTTCCACTCTCCTCTCCTCCCTTTCCTTTTCCTCCCATCCCCCCTTCCCCTCCTCTGCCGGGGCTGTAAGCATTAGGAAGTTAAAGTCCTCCCCCTAGTGTCCTTCAGAGGAAGGTACACCTTCACTCCCACACACGTAAAACAACCCAGGTACCCACTCCTCCGCAAATGAAAAGTACATCTGTCTCTTGGAATACGGTATTATGATCCATATGTTAAGTTCTATTATTTCAGGTTTCATATTCATACAGAGGAGACAAACACAGACGAACAAAACACTCTCTCTCACAGTAAACAACACTCTCTCTCACAGTAGACATGTAGACAACACTCTCTCTCACAGTAGACATGTAGACAACACTCTCTCTCACAGTAAACAACACTCTCTCTCACAGTAAACAACACTCTCTCTCACAGTAAACAACACTCTCTCTCACAGTAGACATGTAGACAACACTCTCTCTCACAGTAGACATGTAGACAACACTCTCTCACAGTAGACATGTAGACAACACTCTCTCTCACAGTAGACATGTAGACAACACTCTCTCTCACAGTAGACATGTAGACAACACTCTCTCACAGTAGACATGTAGACAACACTCTCTCTCACAGTAGACATGTAGACAACACTCTCTCTCACAGTAGACATGTAGACAACACTCCCTCTCATAGTAGACATGTAGACAACACTCTCTCACAGTAGACATGTAGACAACACTCTCTCTCACAGTAGACATGTAAGAAAACACTCTCTCTCACAGTAGACATGTAGACAACACTCTCTCTCACAGTAGACATGTAGACAACACTCTCTCTCACAGTAGACATGTAGACAACACTCTCTCTCACAGTAGACATGTAGACAACACTCTCTCTCACAGTAGACAACACTCTCTCTCACAGTAGACATGTAGACAACACTCTCTCTCACAGTAGACATGTAGACAACACTCTCTCTCACAGTAGACATGTAGACAACACTCTCTCTCACAGTAGACATGTAGACAACACTCTCTCTCATAGTAGACATGTAGACAACACTCCCTCTCATAAGAGACATGTAGACAACACTCTCTCTCACAGTAGACAACACTCTCTCTCACAGTAGACATGTAGACAACACTCTCTCTCACAGTAGACATGTAGACAACACTCTCTCTCACAGTAGACATGTAGACAACACTCTCTCTCACAGTAGACATGTAGACAACACTCTCTCTCACAGTAGACATGTAGACAACACTCTCTCACAGTAGACATGTAGACAACACTCTCTCTCACAGTAGACATGTAGACAACACTCTCTCTCACAGTAGACATGTAGACGACACTCTCTCTCACAGTAGACATGTAGACAACACTCTCTCTCACAGTAGACATGTAGACAACACTCTCTCTCACAGTAGACATGTAGACAACACTCTCTCTCACAGTAGACATGTAGACAACACTCTCTCTCACAGTAGACATGTAGACAACACTCTCTCTCACAGTAGACATGTAGACAACACTCTCTCTCACAGTAGACATGTAGACAACACTCCCTCTCATAGGAGACATGTAGACGACACTCTCTCACACAGTAGACATGTAGACAACACTCTCTCTCACAGTAGACATGTAGACAACACTCTCTCTCACAGTAGACATGTAGACAACACTCTCTCTCACAGTAGACATGTAGACAACACTCTCTCTCACAGTAGACATGTAGACAACACTCTCTCTCACAGTAGACATGTAGACAACACTCTCTCACAGTAGACATGTAGACAACACTCTCTCTCACAGTAGACATGTAGACAACACTCTCTCTCACAGTAGACATGTAGACAACACTCTCTCTCACAGTAGACATGTAGACAACACTCTCTCTCACAGTAGACATGTAGACAACACTCCCTCTCATAGTAGACATGTAGACAACACTCTCTCACAGTAGACATGTAGACAACACTCTCTCTCACAGTAGACATGTAAGAAAACACTCTCTCTCACAGTAGACATGTAGACAACACTCTCTCTCACAGTAGACATGTAGACAACACTCTCTCTCACAGTAGACATGTAGACAACACTCTCTCTCACAGTAGACATGTAGACAACACTCTCTCTCACAGTAGACAACACTCTCTCTCACAGTAGACATGTAGACAACACTCTCTCTCACAGTAGACATGTAGACAACACTCTCTCTCACAGTAGACATGTAGACAACACTCTCTCTCACAGTAGACATGTAGACAACACTCTCTCTCATAGTAGACATGTAGACAACACTCCCTCTCATAAGAGACATGTAGACAACACTCTCTCTCACAGTAGACAACACTCTCTCTCACAGTAGACATGTAGACAACACTCTCTCTCACAGTAGACATGTAGACAACACTCTCTCTCACAGTAGACATGTAGACAACACTCTCTCTCACAGTAGACATGTAGACAACACTCTCTCTCACAGTAGACATGTAGACAACACTCTCTCACAGTAGACATGTAGACAACACTCTCTCTCACAGTAGACATGTAGACAACACTCTCTCTCACAGTAGACATGTAGACGACACTCTCTCTCACAGTAGACATGTAGACAACACTCTCTCTCACAGTAGACATGTAGACAACACTCTCTCTCACAGTAGACATGTAGACAACACTCTCTCTCACAGTAGACATGTAGACAACACTCTCTCTCACAGTAGACATGTAGACAACACTCTCTCTCACAGTAGACATGTAGACAACACTCTCTCTCACAGTAGACATGTAGACAACACTCCCTCTCATAGGAGACATGTAGACGACACTCTCTCACACAGTAGACATGTAGACAACACTCTCTCTCACAGTAGACATGTAGACAACACTCTCTCTCACAGTAGACATGTAGACAACACTCTCTCTCACAGTAGACATGTAGACAACACTCTCTCTCACAGTAGACATGTAGACAACACTCTCTCTCACAGTAGACATGTAGACAACACTCTCTCACAGTAGACATGTAGACAACACTCTCTCTCACAGTAGACATGTAGACAACACTCTCTCTCACAGTAGACATGTAGACGACACTCTCTCTCACAGTAGACATGTAGACAACACTCTCTCTCACAGTAGACATGTAGACAACACTCTCTCTCACAGTAGACATGTAGACAACACTCTCTCTCACAGTAGACATGTAGACAACACTCTCTCTCACAGTAGACATGTAGACAACACTCTCTCTCACAGTAGACATGTAGACAACACTCTCTCTCACAGTAGACATGTAGACAACACTCCCTCTCATAGGAGACATGTAGACAACACTCCCTCTCATAAGAGACATGTAGACAACACTCCCTCTCATAGTAGACATGTAGACAACACTCCCTCTCACAGTAGACATGTAGACAACACTCCCTCTCATAGTAAACATGTAGACAACACTCCCTCTCATAGTAGACATGTAGACAACACTCCCTCTCATAAGAGACATGTAGACAACACTCCCTCTCATAGTAGACATGTAGACAACACTCCCTCTCACAGTAGACATGTAGACAACACTCCCTCTCATAGGAGACATGTAGACAACACTCCCTCTCATAAGAGACATGTAGACAACACTCCCTCTCATAAGAGACATGTAGACAACACTCCCTCTCATAGTAGACATGTAGACAACACTCCCTCTCATAGGAGACATGTAGACAACTCTCCCTCTCATAGGAAACATGTAGACAACACTCCCTCTCTTATTAAACATGTAGACAACACTCCCTCTCATAGGAGACATGTAGACAACACTCCCTCTCATAGTAGACATGTAGACAACACTCCCTCTCATAGTAGACATGTAGACAACACTCCCTCTCATAGGAGACATGTATTCTTACCTTCCAGCACTGCTGACAGCCTCTCCACCTCTCTGGTACGCCACTGAGAACAGAGAGACAGAGAAAGGTACAGACATGAATACCATAATCACAATCGTCATCAGAGTAACAGGCTTATCAAAACACAATAACATGGACTGTGTTTGTCTCTCCTGTAAGCCTGTGTTTGTATGTGTGCAGTGTGTGATATTTTTGACAGTGTGTGTTTATGTGTATGTGTTTACGCATGTATGTGTGTGTTTACTACATCCCCTGTGTAGCTGGGTGGAGACTGAGTCACTGTGACAGGGTATGTGTGTAAGAGGATTAGGGCGCTGCACAGTGCTTTGGTCTCCTGGCAGGCCTGGCATGTGTTTGAAGCTCAGCGCGCTGGAAGTTGGACTCTTTCATGGAGCTTTAAGCTGCCGGTGTGAAGGAGAGATAAACTCAAACTTTAATTACAAACTCTTCTCTGAGGAAAGGTTTAGAGCCTCTCTCTCTCTCTCTCTCTCTCTCTCTCTCTCTCTCTCTCTCTCTCTCTCTCTCTCTCTCTCTCTCTCTCTCTCTCTCTCTCTCTCCAATTACATTTTTCAATTTAAGGGCTTCATTGGCATCGGAAACACATGTTTACATTGGCAAAGCAAGTTAAATAGATTATAAACTAAAGTGAAATAGAAAATGAACAGTAAACATTACACTCACGAAAGTTCCAAAATAATAAAGACATTTCAAATGTCATATTATGTCTACATACAGTATTGTTATGATGTGCAAATAGTTAAAGTACAAAAGGGAAAATAAATAACCATAAATATAGGTTGTATTTACAATAGTGTTTGTTCTTCACTGGTTGCCCTTTTCTTGTGGCAACAGGTCACAAATATTGCTGTTGTGATGGCACACTGTGATATTTGACCCAATAGATATGTGAGTTTATTAAAATTGGATTTGTTCTTGAATTCTTTGTGGATCTGTTTAATCTGAGGGAAATATGTGTCTCTAATATGGTCATACATTGGGCAGGAGATTAGGAAGTGCAGCTCAGTTTCCACCTCATTTTGTGGGCAGTGTGCACATAGCCTGTCTTCTCTTGAGAACCATGTCTGCCTACGGTGGCCTTTCTCAATAGCAAGGCTATGCTCACTGAGTCTGTATATAGTCAAAGATTTCCTCAATCTTGGGTCAGTCACAGTGGTCAGATATTCTGCTACTGTGTACTCTCTGTTTGGCCAAATAGCATTCTAGTTTGATTCTTTCCAATGTATCAAGTAATTCTCTTTTTGTTTTCTCATGATTTGGATGGGTCTAATTGTGTTGTTGTCGTGGGGCGCTGTGGGGTGTGTTTGTGAACAGAGCCCCAGGACCAGCTTGCTTAGGGGGCTCTTCTCCAAGTTAATTTCTCTCTAGGTGATGGCTTTGTTATGGAATTTTGGGGAATTGCTTCCTTTTAGGTGGTTGTAGAAATTAACGGTTCTTATCTGGATTTTGATAATTAGCGGGTATCGGCCTAATTCTGCTCTGCATGCATTATTTTGTGTTTTACGTTGTACATGGGGGATATTTTTGCAGAATTCTGCATGCAGAGTCTCAAATTGGTGTTTTTCCCATTTTGTGAATTATTGGTTGGTGTGCAGACCCCAGACCTCACAACCATAAAGGACAATAGGTTTTATATGATTCAAGTATTTTTTTGCCAGATCCTAATTGATCCTAATCCATTTCATGTCATGGAAGGCCCTTCTTGCCTTGTCTCTCAGATCGTTCACAGCTTTGTGGAAGTTACCTGTGGCGCTGATCTTCAGGCCGAGGTACAGTATGTGTCGTTTTTTGTGTGCTCTAGGGCTACAGTGTCTAGATGGAATTTGTATTCGTGGTCCTGGCAAATTGACCTTATTTGGAAAACCATTCGTTTTGTTTTACTGAGATTCACTGTCAGGGCCCAGGTCTGACAGAATCTATGCAGAAGATCTAGATGCTGATGTAGGTCCTCCTTGGTTGGGGACAGAAGCACCAGATCATCAGCAAACAGTAGACATTTGACTTCAGATTCTAGTAGGGTGAGTCCAGGTGCTGCAGACTGTTCTACTGCCCTTGCCAATTTATTGATATATATGTTGAAGAGGGTGGGGATTAAGCTGCATCCCTGTCTCAACCCACGGCCCTATAAAAAGAAATGTGTGTGTTTTTTGCCAATTTTAACCACACACTTTGTATACATAGATTTTTTATTTTATGTTTTCCCCCAACACTACCTTCCATCAATTTGTATAGCAGACCCACATGCCAAATTAATTCATAAGCTTTTTTGAAGTCAACAAATCCCACCAAGCCCCGTGGCTGACGAGGAGGAGAAAAGGTGTGATCCCACCAAGCCCCGTGGCTGACGAGGAGGAGAAAAGGTGTGATCCCACCAAGCCCCGTGGTGACGAGGAGGAGAAAAGGTGTGATCCCACCAAGCCCTGTGGCTGACGAGGAGGAGAAAAGGTGTGATCCCACCAAGCACCGTGGATGACGAGGAGGAGAAAAGGTGTGATCCCACCAAGCCCCGTGGCTGACGAGGAGGAGAAAAGGTGTGATCCCACCAAGCCCCGTGGCTGACGAGGAGGAGAAAAGGTGTGATCCCACCAAGCCCTGTGGCTGACGAGGAGGAGAAAAGGTGTGATCCCACCAAGCCCCGTGGCTGACGAGGAGGAGAAAAGGTGTGATCCCACCAAGCCCCGTGGCTGACGAGGAGGAGAAAAGGTGTGATCCCACCAAGCCCTGTGGCTGACGAGGAGGAGAAAAACAACTCTCACAGTTTAGATAAAGACTCTGCTCTGCACAGATGGGATTAGTCACCACAACCACAAGATTCACATAACTCCCCCTCTCGGACTCTTCTTCTCTCTTTTCTTCTCTCCCTCTCTCTCTGATTTACAAGGATTGGCACATATATATATATATATATATATATATATATATATACAGTGCCTTGCGAAAGTATTCGGCCCCCTTGAACTTTGCGACCTTTTGCCACATTTCAGGATTCAAACATAAAGATATAAAACTGTATTTCAACAACAAGTGGGACACAATCATGAAGTGGAACGACATTTATTGGATATTTCAAACTTTTTTAACAAATCAAAAACGGAAAAATTGGGCGTGCAAAATTATTCAGCCCCTTAAGTTAATACTTTGTAGCGCCACCTTTTGCTGTGATTACAGCTGTAAGTCGCTTGGGGTATGTCTCTATCAGTTTTGCACATCGAGAGACTGACATTTTTCCCATTCCTCCTTGCAAAACAGCTCGAGCTCAGTGAGGTTGGATGGAGAGCATTTGTGAACAGCAGTTTTCAGTTCTTTCCACGGATTCTCGATTGGATTCAGGTCTGGACTTTGACTTGGCCATTCTAACACCTGGATATGTTTATTTTTGAACCATTCCATTGTAGATTTTGCTTTATGTTTTGGATCATTGTCTTGTTGGAAGACAAATCTCCGTCCCAGTCTCAGGTCTTTTGCAGACTCCATCAGGTTTTCTTCCAGAATGGTCCTGTATTTGGCTCCATCCATCTTCCCATCAATTTTAACCATCTTCCCTGTCCCTGCTGAAGAAAAGCAGGCCCAAACCATGATGCTGCGACCACCATGTTTGACAGTGGGGATGGTGTGTTCAGGGTGATGAGCTGTGTTGCTTTTACGCCAAACATAACGTTTTGCATTGTTGCCAAAAAGTTCCATTTTGGTTTCATCTGACCAGAGCACCTTCTTCCACATGTTTGGTGTGTCTCCCAGGTGGCTTGTGGCAAACTTTAAACGACACTTTTTATGGATATCTTTAAGAAATGGCTTTCTTCTTGCCACTCTTCCATAAAGGCCAGATTTGTGCAATATACGACTGATTGTTGTCCTATGGACAGAGTCTCCCACCTCAGCTGTAGATCTCTGCAGTTCATCCAGAGTGATCATGGGCCTCTTGGCTGCATCTCTGATCAGTCTTCTCCTTGTATGAGCTGAAAGTTTAGAGGGACGGCCAGGTCTTGGTAGATTTGCAGTGGTCTGATACTCCTTCCATTTCAATATTATCGCTTGCACAGTGCTCCTTGGGATGTTTAAAGCTTGGGAAATCTTTTTGTATCCAAATCCGGCTTTAAACTTGTTCACAACAGTATCTCGGACCTGCCTGGTGTGTTCCTTGTTCTTCATGATGCTCTCTGCGCTTTTAACGGACCTCTGAGACTATCACAGTGCAGGTGCATTTATACGGAGACTTGATTACACACGGAGACTTGATTACACACAGGTGGATTGTATTTATCATCATTAGATCAACATTGGATCATTCAGAGATCCTCACTGAACTTCTGGAGAGAGTTTGCTGCACTGAAAGTAAAGGGGCTGAATAATTTTGCACGCCCAATTTTTCAGTTTTTGATTTGTTAAAAAGGTTTGAAATATCCAATAAATGTCGTTGCACTTCATGATTGTGTCCCACTTGTTGTTGATTCTTCACAAAAAAATATGGTTTTATATCTTTATGTTTGAAGCCTGAAATGTGGCAAAAGGTCGCAAAGTTCAAGGGGGTGAATACTTTCGCAAGGCACTGTATATGTATATATATATATATATATATATATATATATATATATATATATATAGAGAGAGAGAGAGAGAGAGAGAGAGAGAGAGAGAGAGAGAGAGAGAGAGAGAGAGAGAGAGAGAGAGAGAGAGAGAGAGAGAGAGAGAGAGAGAGAGAGAGAGAGAGAGAGAGAGAGAGAGAGAGAGAGAGAGAGAGAGAGAGAGAGAGAGAGAGAGAGAGAGAGAGAGAGAGAGAGAGAGAGAGAGAGAGAGAGAGAGAGAGAGAGAGAGAGAGAGAGAGAGAGAGAGAGAGAGAGAGAGAGAGAGAGGAGAGAGAGAGAGAGAGAGATGTCCAGTTGCCAGGAACACAAATTCCATCTAGACACTGTTGCCCTAGAACACACAAAAAACTATACATATCTGTGGCACTGATGTGTAGGCTGAGTTAACTTAACACAAAGCTGTGAATGAGCTGAGAGACAAGGCAAGAAGGGCCTTCTATGTCATCAAAAGGAACATGACATTTAAAATACCAATTAGGATCTGGCTCACCAACCAAGAATTCACAAAATGGGACAAACACCAAATTGAGACTCTGCATGCAGAATATCCTCTGTGTACAACGTAAAAACACCAAATAATGCAAGCAGAGCAGAATTAGGCCGATAACAGCTAATTATCCAAATCCAGAAAAGAGCTGTTAAATTCTACAACCACCTAAAGGGAAGCGATTCCATAACAAAGCAATCACCTACAGAGAAATTATTCCAGAGTAGAGCCCCCTAAGCAAGCTGGTCCTGGGGCTCTGTTCACAAACACAAACAGACGCCACAGAGCCTCAGGACAGCAACACAATTAGACTAAACCAAATCATGAGAAAGAATTTACAGAAATAATTTACAAAAAAACTGAGCAAACTAGAATGCTATTTGGCGCTAAACAGAGAGTACACAGTAGCAGAATACCTAACCCACTGTGACTGACCCAAACTTAAGGAAAGCTTTGACTATGTACAGACTCAATGAGCATAGCCTTGCTATTGAGAAAGTCCACCGTAGGCAGACCTGGCTCTCAAGAGAAGACAGGTTATGTGCTCACTGTCCACAAAATGAGGTGGAAACTGAGCTGCACTACTTAACCTCCTGCCAAATGTATGACCATATTAGAGACATATTTCCCTCAGATTACACAAACCCACAAAGAATTCCCACAAAGAATAGCTATTGGGTGATATACCACATTGTGCCATCACAGCAGCAAGATTTGTGACCTGTTGCCACAAGAAAAGGCAACCAGTGAAGAACACCATTGTAAATACAACCCATATTTATGTTGATTTATTTTCCATTTTGTACTTTAACTATTTGCACTTAATATGACATTTGAAATGTCTTTATTATTTTGGAACTTTTGTGAGTGTAATGTTTACTGTTACTTTTTATTGTTTATTTAACTTTTGTTAATTATCTACTTCACTTGCTTTGACAATGTTAACATATGTTTCCCATGCCACTAAAGCCCTTAAATTGAATTGAACTGAGAGAGAGATGGGCCTCCACATCATCACACTGTGTCCACAGCTCTGTCTGATTGGTCCATGTCACTGACCATGTCATCATCCTAAATCCTATCAGAGGCAGAGAGGCGGGCAGCAGCAGCCCTTTGATCAAGTCCCAGCCAGTTTTAACAGCTTCTTAGCAGCACGGATGGCACGGCACGGCTCGCTCCTCTTTCAAAGTTTACCTCTGAACACATTACCTACACCACTTTGTAGAACCATAAACCTCACTGCTCCCTTTCTGGTGGCTGTGTACTTTTAACCAAAGAGTGTATCTTCTGACTGACTAGAATGACTACTGGGCCTGTTCAGGCCAGCTGTGTGTAACTCAGTGAGTGCAGTCTTGCATTGAAAGGTGGATAAATTGACAGTTATGAGATTTTAAGTCAAGCATTATCAAAAGTTCTTACCTGTAGGAGTGAAGGTAAAAGATGGTACTGTTGGTCCAAGCAGAGGCCCACGAAAGGGGAACGAGAGAGAAAAACACCATTAATATAACATAACATAGCAACACATATATTTATCTTGAATCCAAAGAGCAACACACAACAGGGTTCTCTTTACTCCACACACAACAGGGTTCTCTTTACTCCACACACAACAGGGTTCTCTTTACTCCACACACAACAGGGTTCTCTTTACTCCACACACAACAGGGTTCTCTTTACTCCACACACAACAGGGTTCTCTTTACTCCACACACAACAGGGTTCTCTTTACTCCACACACAACAGGGTTCTCTTTACTCCACACACAACAGGTTTCTCTTTACTCAACACACAACAGGGTTCTCTTTACTCCACACACAACAGGGTTCTCTTTACTCCACACACAACAGGGTTCTCTTTACTCCACACACAACAGGTTTCTCTTTACTCAACACACAACAGGGTTCTCTTTACTCCACACACAACAGGGTTCTCTTTACTCCACACACAACAGGGTTCTCTTTACTCCACACACAACAGGGTTCTCTTTACTCCACACACAACAGGGTTCTCTTTACTCAACACACAACAGGGTTCTCTTTACTCCACACACAACAGGGTTCTCTTTACTCCACACACAACAGGGTTCTCTTTACTCAACACACAACAGGGTTCTCTTTACTCCACACACAACAGGGTTCTCTTTACTCCACACACAACAGGGTTCTCTTTACTCCACACACAACAGGGTTCTCTTTACTCCACACACAACAGGGTTCTCTTTACTCCACACACAACAGGGTTCTCTTTACTCAACACACAACAGGGTTCTCTTTACTCAACACACAACAGGATTCTCTTTACTCCACACACAACAGGGTTCTCTTTACTCAACACACAACAGGGTTCTCTTTACTCCACACACAACAGGGTTCTCTTTACTCCACACACAACAGGGTTCTCTTTACTCCACACACAACAGGGTTCTCTTTACTCCACACACAACAGGGTTCTCTTTACTCAACACACAACAGGGTTCTCTTTACTCAACACACAACAGGGTTCTCTTTACTCCACACACAACAGGGTTCTCTTTACTCCACACACAACAGGGTTCTCTTTACTCCACGCTGTTAAAATGAAGTGCTTTGTGACACTAAGACTAGTGGCAACTATGCTGCCACCAAATTCAAGGAGATGAATCCTTAACTTTACTAGAGTGCTGAAAAACATCATCCTGAGGATGTTTGAAACATGGCACTGTGTTATAACAGTTTAACCCATTTTGAGAGACATTGTTGAGCACAGTGCTCAATTCACCAGCATTAACTGGTGGTGTTACAGCCAACATTGCAGGATACTGTGTTTCCCTCTAGTATTAAGAGTTGTGGGAATGGGTTGTAAAATAATCATACAATCTAAAAATGTTGAATTACCCACAATCCTCTAAAAACAGAGCCACTGTGGGAAGATAGGAGATTGCAAGGAGATAAAAAACAGACTTCAAATGAGTTCAATCACTTGATTTTCTCTATAGTTGGTTATCCTCTTATAAAGTACACCTACATTTTAAGAAAGAGATTCAGTTCTATTGATCCTTCATTTTTGGAGATAAAATCATTGAATCATTGAATACATTTATATTAAGTACATCTTGGTGTTTTTTTGAGTCTATTTCAATTCACCCCAGATTTTTTTTTTACAGTGTGTCTCTGTGGTTTAGTGTGTAACATTCAAATGAAATGTGCCATCTTACTGTCCCAGAAGTCCAACTTTCACTCCTCTGTTTCCTCCTGTTTCCAATCTGTCTAAACAATTCACAAAATATATTCTCCCTTATCATCAACCAATATTTAGGCTATAAACCATTGCATTTCTCCCAGCCCTCAGCCCACCACACAGAAGGTGCCTTCAGAAACTATTCACACCACTTGACTTCTTCCAATTGTTGTTTTCTTACAGACTGAAATTGAGAATTGTTTTTAGACATTTTAACAAATGAATTCAAAATGAAAAGCTGAAAGTCAATAACAGTCAATAAGTACTCAAGCCCTTTGTTATGACAAACCTTTCAGAAGTAAAACATGTTGAATGACCTTATCTATCTACTCCAAACATAAAATGATCTGTCAGGTCCCTCAGTCCAACAGCGAATTTCAAACACGGATTCAACCACAAAGACCAGGGAGGTTTTTCAATGTCTCACAAAGAACGTCACCTATTGGCCGATGGGTAAAAATAAAAAAGCAGACATTGAATCTCCCTTTGAGCATTGTAAAGGTAGTAATTACACTTTGGATGGTGTATCAATACACCAGTCACTACAAAGATACAGGTGTCCTTCCTAACTCCTTTACCGGAGAGGAAGGAATCCGCTCAGGGATTTCCCCATGACGCCAATGGTGACTTTAAACGTTTATTGACTGTGATAGAGAACTGAGGATGGATCAACAACATTCTAGTTACTCCACAATACTAACCTAATTGACAGAGTGAAACGAAGGAAGCCTATACAGAATAAACATATTCAAAACATGCATCCTGTTTGCAACAAGGCACTAAAGTAAACCCACAAAAAAGGTGGCAAAGAATACAAAGTGTTATGTTTGCGGCAAATCCAAAACAACAAATTGATGAGTACGACTCTCCACATTATTTTCAAACATAGGTTATGTTAAGGACTGGGGAGTTTTTCAGGATAAAGCAATTTAACTGACTGGAGCTAAGCGCTGGCAAAATCCAAGAAGAAAACCTGTTTGTCTGCTTTCCACCAGACACTGGGAGATGAATTCACCTTTCAGCAGGACAATAACCTAAAACACAAGGCCAAATCTACAATGTAGTTGCTTACCAAGAACACAGTGAATGTTCCTGAGTGGTCGAGTTACTGTTAAGACTTAAATCTACTTGAAAATCTATGGCAAGACCAGAAAATGGTTGTCAAACTAAGATCAACAACCAATTTGACAGAGCTTTGAAGGTAATACATGGGCCAATATCGCACAATCCAGGTGTGGAAAGATCATATAAACTTTCCCAGAAATACAGATTTAATCACAGCCAAAGTATTGACAAGGTGCTATGAATATTTATATAAATGAGATATTTCTGTATTTCATTTTCAATTAATTAGTAAAAATGTTAAATAATGTGTTTTCACTTTATCATTAAAGGGTATTTTGTGTATATGGGTGAGAAATGTTTTATCCATTTTGAATTTGGGCTGTTGTCAAGGGGTATGAATACTTTCTGAAGGTGCTGTAGCTATCACTGAGGTACAGCTGTCCTCACCTCTTCATCTCCTTTTATTTATGTAAACACTACCTTTAATGCCACAATTATTCCCTCTTGTTTGGATTCCTGCTCTGCTCTCCTTGAAGCTCAGAGCAGCTGAATAGATTGGTCTATTTGGAAGGTTTAATCTGTCTGCGGTTCGGCTTTGAAGAGGAGAGAGATTGACACTTGACATGTGAGGTGCTCGGTGAGAAATATTAACGTGATTGAAAAACTCAATCAAATTACCACAATGAGATGAGACTGTCAGAGACAGCTTATTCACTGGCTGGACGAGACATCATATCACACAGACTCACGCACACACACACACGCATGCACGAATAAACAAACACAGGCGCACGCACACAGACACACACAGACCGCAGGGACACACAGACACATACGGACACACGGACACTCTGTCTCCTCCTACAGCTCCAGTTCAACCCACTTCACACTGAGTCCAGCTTGTTGCTTCATGTGGTTGCAATTATACTCTTCTTCTCTCAAAACATTCTTGGTTACCACTTCCAACAAAGACCATGGCCTCTTGTGGTTTTAAATAGCAGAAATAGGGGGTTGAGAAAGAGATAAAGAGAGAGAGAGAAATAGAGAGAGAGAGAGTGGGTGAGAGAGAGAGAGACAGAGACAGAGACAGTGAGAGACAGAGAGAGAGAGAGACAGAGAGAGAGAGAGAGAGATAGAGAGAGAGTGGGTGAGAGAGAGAGAGGGGGGGAGAGAGAGATATTTGCCTAACTCAGAGAGTTAGAGTTAATGTGAGGAAACACTGACGCACTGCTTAGCTCCTCTGGAAGAAAAGGAAGGGGTCTCTGGAGCCAAACTCAGCTTCTCCACTAACCTCTCTCTCTCCAGCCTCCGAGCAGATAACTGTACTCACAAAGTCTTCAGAGGTCCTACTGATTGGCCACAAGTTCCGCCCTTTGATTTCAGCACCCCGAAAAAAATATATCTTTATATTCTAATGTTACCCAAGACCTTCATAAACACAACAAAATGATCATTTTTGCACAAATATATACTAAATATATGTACTAAGCTGTTGGAATGTTGCAGTCAGAATGACTTCTGATTGGCTCAAATTGGGGTCCCTTGATGATTTTCTCTAGTGTTAAAAGTCTTGTATGTGGGCATAGCGTGTGGGCATGGCATCATTTTGAACATACCACACAACCCTTTTCCATGAAGAAGACCAACCCTGTGATTTTAGCATCTGTCTAACCATAGCAACACAGATTAGAGTTTAAAGCACACTAGCACACGATGCAGTCAACCTCCAAGATGTACAATGTCAATTCTATAGTCTATAGAGATATCAAAGGCTATTATGTTCACTATAAACCAACATTAATGTTCAACCATTAATGTTCAACCATGATAGAGCTCTGAGGTACCATGGAAACTAAGGCTTTTCCAAAGCAATGATAGGTGTTTTAGGTTCATCCAGGTTTCTCTCTCTTTTCCATGACTCACAATAGGCAATATGCCAGAGGTGGATTCAGACCTAAGCCAGTATATTGTTTGTGTCTCCAGGTTGAATGGTGTACCTCTCCTGACCCTGGCACTCAGCAGCGTACCTGAGCCCAGCTGAAGGAGGTAGGGGTATGGGGAGGGCATGGGGAGGGCATGGGGAGGGTATGGGGAGGGTATGGAGAGGGTATGGGGAGGGCATGGGGAGGGCATGGGGAGGGTATGGGGAGGGCATGGGGAGGGCATGGGGAGGGTATGGGGAGGGTATGGAGAGGGTATGGGGAGGGCATGGGGAGGGCATGGGGAGGGCATGGGGGAGGGTATGGGGAGGGCATGGGGAGGGCATGGGGAGGATATGGGGAGGGCATGGGGAGGGCATGGGGAGGGCATGGGGAGGGCATGGGGAGGATATGGGGAGGGCATGGGGAGGGCATGGGGAGGGTATGGGGAGGGCATGGGGAGGGTATGGGGAGGGTATGGGGAGGGCATGGGGAGGGCATGGGGAGGACATGGGGAGGGTATGGGGAGGGCATGGGGAGGGCATGGGGAGGGCATGGGGAGGGCATGGAGAGGGTATGGGGAGGGCATGGGGAGGGTATGGGGAGGGTATGGGGAGGGCATGGGGAGGGTATGGGGAGGGCATGGGGAGGGCATGGAGAGGGTATGGGGAGGGTATGGGGAGGGCATGGGGAGGGCATGGGGAGGGCATGGAGAGGGTATGTGGAGGGCATGGGGAGGGTATGGGGAGGGCATGGGGAGGGTATGGGGAGGGCATGGGGAGGGTATGGGGAGGGCATGGGGAGGCCATGGGGAGGGCATGGGGAGGGCATGGGGAGGGTATGGGGAGGTCATGGGGAGGGTATGGGGAGGGCATGGGGAGGGCATGGGGAGGGTATGGGGAGGTCATGGGGAGGGCATGGGGAGGGCATGGGGAGGGTATGGGGAGTGTATGGGGAGGGCATGGGGAGGGTATGGGGAGGGCATGGGGAGGGCATGGGGAGGGTATGGGGAGGGTATGGGGAGGTCATGGGGAGGGTATGGGGAGGGTATGGGGAGGACATGGGGAGGGCATGGGGAGGGTATGGGGAGGGCATGGGGAGGGCATGGGGAGGGTATGGGGAGGGAATGGGGAGGGTATGGGGAGGGTATGGGGAGTGCATGGGGAGGATATGGGAGGGCATGGGGAGGGTATGGGGAGGGCATGGAGAGGTCATGGGAGGGCATGGGGAGGGTATGGGGAGGGCATGGGGAGGGTATGGGGAGGGCATGGGGAGTGCATGGGGAGGGCATGGGGAGGGTATTGGGAGGGCATGGGGAGGTATGGGGAGGGCATGGGGAGGGCATGGGGAGGGTATGGGGAGGGAATGGGGAGGGTATGGGGAGGGTATGGGGAGTGCATGGGGAGGATATGGGGAGGGCATGGGGAGGGTATGGGGAGGGCATGGAGAGGTCATGGGAGGGCATGGGGAGGGTATGGGGAGGGCATGGGGAGGGTATGGGGAGGGCATGGGGAGTGCATGGGGAGGGCATGGGGAGGGTATGGGGAGGGCATGGGGAGGGTGTGGGGAGGGCATGGGGAGTGCATGGGGAGGGTATGGGGAGGGCTTGGGGAGGGCATGGGGAGGGCATGGGGGGCATGGGGAGGGCATGGGGAGGGCATGGAGAGGGCATGGGGAGGGCATGGGGAGGGCATGGGGAGTGCATGGGGAGGGTATGGGGAGGGCTTGGGGAGGGCATGGGGAGGGCATGGGGGGGCATGGGGAGGGCATGGGGAGGGCATGGAGAGGGCATGGGGAGGGCATGGGGAGGGCATGGGGAGGGTATGGGGAGGGTATGGGGAGGGTATGGGGAGGGCATGGGGAGGGTATGGGGAGGGTATGGGGGGCATGGGGAGGGTACGGGGGGGGCACGGGGAGGGTACGGGGAGGGTACGGGGAGGGCATGGGGAGGGCATGGAGAGGGTATGGGGAGGGCATGGGGAGGGCATGGGGAGGGTATGGGGAGGGCATGGGGGGGTATGGGGAGGGCATGGGGAGGGCATGGGGAGGATATGGCGAGGGCATGGGGAGGGCATGGGGAGGGTATGGGAAGGGCATGGGGAGGTCATGGGGAGGGCATGGGGAGGGTATGGGAAGGGTATGGGGAGGGTATGGGGAGGGCATGGGGAGGGTATGGGGGAGGGCATGGGGAGGGCATGGGGAGGGTATGGGAAGGTCATGGGGAGGGCATGGGAAGGGTATGGGAAGGGTATGGGGAGGGTATGGGGAGGGCATGGGGAGGGCATGGGGAGGGTATGGGGAGGGCATGGGGAGGGTATGGGGAGGGCATGGGGAGGGCATGGTGAGGGTATGGGGAGGTCATGGGGAGGGCATGGGGAGGGTATGGGGAGTGTATGGGGAGGGCATGGGGAGGGTATGGGGAGGGCATGGGGAGGGCATGGGGAGGGTATGGGGAGGTCATGGGGAGGGTATGGGGAGGGCATGGGGAGGGCATGGGGAGGGTATGGGGAGGTCATGGGGAGGGCATGGGGAGGGCATGGGGAGGGTATGGGGAGTGTATGGGGAGGGCATGGGGAGGGTATGGGGAGGGCATGGGGAGGGCATGGGGAGGGTATGGGGAGGGTATGGGGAGGTCATGGGGAGGGTATGGGGAGGGTATTGGGAGGGCATGGGGAGGGCATGGGGAGGGTATGGGGGAGGGCATGGGGAGGCATGGGGAGGGTATGGGGAGGGAATGGGGAGGGTATGGGGAGGGTATGGGGAGTGCATGGGGAGGATATGGGGAGGGCATGGGGAGGGTATGGGGAGGGCATGGGGAGGTCATGGGAGGGCATGGGGAGGGTATGGGGAGGGCATGGGGAGGGTATGGGGAGGGCATGGGGAGTGCATGGGGAGGGCATGGGGAGGGTATTGGGAGGGAATGGGGAGGGTATGGGGAGGGTATGGGGAGTGCATGGGGAGGATATGGGGAGGGCATGGGGAGGGTATGGGGAGGGCATGGGGAGGTCATGGGAGGGCATGGGGAGGGTATGGGGAGGGCATGGGGAGGGTATGGGGAGGGCATGGGGAGTGCATGGGGAGGGTATGGGGAGGGCATGGGGAGGGCTTGGGGAGGGCATGGGGGGCATGGGGAGGGCATGGGGAGGGCATGGGGAGGGTATGGGGAGGGTATGGGGAAGGGCATGGGGAGGGTATGGGGAGGGTATGGGGGGCATGGGGAGGGTACGGGGGGGGCACGGGGAGGGTACGGGGAGGGTACGGGGAGGGCATGGGGAGGGTATGGGGAGGGCATGGGGAGGGCATGGGAGGGAATGGGGAGGGTATGGGGAGGGTATGGGGAGTGCATGGGGAGGATATGGGGAGGGCATGGGGAGGGTATGGGGAGGGCATGGGGAGGTCATGGGAGGGCATGGGGAGGGTATGGGGAGGGCATGGGGAGGGTATGGGGAGGGCATGGGGAGTGCATGGGGAGGGTATGGGGAGGGCATGGGAGGGCATGGGGAGGGCTTGGGGAGGGCATGGGAGGCATGGGGAGGGCATGGGGAGGGCATGGGGAGGGCATGGAGAGGGCATGGGGAGGGTATGGGGAGGGTATGGGGAGGGCATGGGGAGGGTATGGGGAGGTCATGGGAGGGCATGGGGAGGATATGGGGAGTGTATGGGGAGGGCATGGGGAGGGCATGGGGAGGGCATGGGGAGGGTATGGGAGGTCATGGGGAGGGTATGGGGAGGGTATGGGGAGGGCATGGGGAGGGCATGGGGAGGGCATGGGGGGCATGGGGAGGGCATGGAGAGGGCATGGGGGAGGGCATGGGGAGGGTATGGGGAGGGTATGGGGAGGGGAGGGGAGGGTATGGGGAGGGTATGGGGAGGGTATGGGGGGCATGGGGAGGGTACGGGGAGAGTACGGGGAGGGTATGGGGAGGGCATGGGGGAGGGTATGGGGAGGGTATGGGGGGCATGGGGAGGTTACGGTGAGGGTACGGGGGGGGGCACGGGGAGGGTACTGGGAGGGCACGGGGAGGGTACGGGGAGGGAATGGGGAGGGTATGGGAGGGCATGGGGAGGGTATGGGGAGGGCATGGGGAGGGTATGGGAGGGCATGGGGAGTGCATGGGGAGGGCATGGGGAGGGTATTGGGAGGGCATGGGGAGGGTATGGGGAGGGCATGGGGAGGGCATGGGGAGGGTATGGGGAGGGCATGGGGAGGGCATGGGGAGGGTATGGGGAGGGAATGGGGAGGGTATGGGAGGGTATGGGGAGTGCATGGGGAGGATATGGGGAGGGCATGGGGAGGGTATGGGGAGGGCATGGAGAGGTCATGGGAGGGCATGGGGAGGGTATGGGGAGGGCATGGGGAGGGTATGGGGAGGGCATGGGGAGTGCATGGGGAGGGCATGGGGAGGGTATTGGGAGGGCATGGGGAGGGTATGGGGAGGGCATGGGGAGGGCATGGGGAGGGTATGGGGAGGGTATGGGGAGTGCATGGGGGAGGATATGGGGAGGGCATGGGGAGGGTATGGGGAGGGCATGGAGAGGTCATGGGAGGGCATGGGGAGGGTATGGGGAGGGCATGGGGAGGGTATGGGGAGGGCATGGGGAGTGCATGGGGAGGGCATGGGGAGGGTATGGGGAGTGCATGGGGGAGGATATGGGGAGGGCATGGGGAGGGTATGGGGAGGGCATGGGGAGGTCATGGGAGGGCATGGGGAGGGTATGGGGGAGGGCAGGGGAGGGTATGGGGAGGGCATGGGGAGTGCATGGGGAGGGTATGGGGAGGGCATGGGAGGGCTCTAGGGCTTGGGGAGGGCATGGGGAGGGCATGGGGGGCATGGGGAGGGCAATGGGGAGGGCATGGAGAGGGCATGGGGAGGGCATGGGGAGGGTATGGGGAGGGTATGGGGAGGGCATGGGGAGGGTATGGGGAGGGCATGGGGAGTGCATGGGGAGGGTATGGGAGGGCTTGGGGAGGGCATGGGGAGGGCATGGGGGGCATGGGGAGGGCATGGGGAGGGCATGGAGAGGGCCATGGGGAGGGCAATGGGGAGGGTATGGGGAGGGTATGGGGAGGGTATGGGGAGGGCATGGGGAGGGTATGGGGAGGGTATGGGGGCATGGGGAGGGTACGGGGGGGGCACGGGGAGGGTACGGGGAGGGTACGGGGAGGGCATGGGAGGCATGGAGAGGGTATGGGGAGGGCATGGGGAGGGCATGGGGAGGGTATGGGGAGGGCATGGGGGGGTATGGGGAGGGCATGGGGAGGGCATGGGGAGGATATGGCGAGGGCATGGGGAGGGCATGGGGAGGGTATGGGAAGGGCATGGGGAGGTCATGGGGAGGGCATGGGGAGTGTATGGGGAGGGTATGGGGAGTGTATGGGGAGGGCATGGGGAGGGTATGGGGAGGGTATTGGGAGGGCATGGGGAGGGCATGGGGAGGGTATGGGGAGGGCATGGGGAGGGCATGGGGAGGGTATGGGGAGGGAATGGGGAGGGTATGGGGAGGGTATGGGGAGTGCATGGGGAGGATATGGGGAGGGCATGGGGAGGGTATGGGGAGGGCATGGGGAGGTCATGGGAGGGCATGGGGAGGGTATGGGGAGGGCATGGGAGGGTATGGGGAGGGCATGGGGAGTGCATGGGGAGGGCATGGGGAGGGTATTGGGAGGGAATGGGGAGGGCATGGGGAGGTCATGGGAGGGCATGGGAGGGTATGGGGAGGGCATGGGGAGGGTATGGGGAGGGCATGGGGAGTGCATGGGGAGGGTATGGGGAGGGCATGGGAGGGCTTGGGGAGGCATGGGGAGGGCATGGGGGGCATGGGGAGGGCATGGGGAGGGCATGGGGAGGGCATGGGGAGGGTATGGGGAGGGTATGGGGAGGGCATGGGGAGGGTATGGGGAGGGTATGGGGCATGGGGAGGGTACGGGGGGGGCACGGGGAGGGTACGGGGAGGGTACGGGGAGGGCATGGGGAGGGTATGGGGAGGGCATGGGGAGGGCATGGGGAGGGAATGGGGAGGGTATGGGGAGGGTATGGGAGTGCATGGGGAGGATATGGGGAGGGCATGGGGAGGGTATGGGGAGGGCATGGGGAGGTCATGGGAGGGCATGGGGAGGGTATGGGGAGGGCATGGGGGAGGGTATGGGGAGGGCATGGGGAGTGCATGGGGAGGGTATGGGGAGGGCATGGGGAGGGCATGGGGAGGGCTTGGGGAGGGCATGGGAGGCATGGGGAGGGCATGGGGAGGGCATGGGGAGGGCATGGAGAGGGCATGGGGAGGGTATTGGGGAGGGTATGGGGAGGGCATGGGGAGGGTATGGGGAGGTCATGGGGAGGGCATGGGGAGGATATGGGGAGTGTATGGGGAGGGCATGGGGAGGGCATGGGGAGGGCATGGGGGAGGGTATGGGGGAGGTCATGGGGAGGGTATGGGGAGGGTATGGGGAGGGCATGGGGAGGGCATGGGGGGCATGGGGAGGGCATGGAGAGGGCATGGGGAGGGCATGGGGAGGGGTATGGGGAGGGTATGGGGAGGGGAGGGGAGGGTATGGGGAGGGTATGGGGAGGGTATGGGGGGCATGGGGAGGGTACGGGGAGAGTACGGGGAGGGTATGGGGAGGGCATGGGGGAGGGTATGGGGAGGGTATGGGGGGCATGGGGAGGTTACGGTGAGGGTACGGGGGGGGGCACGGGGAGGGTACTGGGAGGGCACGGGGAGGGTACGGGGAGGGAATGGGGAGGGTATGGGGAGGGCATGGGGAGGGTATGGGGAGGGCATGGGGAGGTCATGGGGAGGGTATGGGGAGGGCATGGGGAGGGTATGGGGAGGGTATGGGGAGGGTATGGGGAGGGCATGGGAGGGTATGGGGAGGGTATGGGGAGGGTATGGGGGGCATGGGGAGGGCATGGGGAGGGCATGGGGAGGGTACGGGGAGGGTACGGGGAGGGCACGGGGAGGGTACGGGGAGTGCACGGGGAGGGTGGGGGAGGGAATGGGGAGGGTATGGGGAGGGTATGGGGAGGGCATGGGGAGGGCATGGGGAGGATATGGGGAGGGCATGGGGAGGGCATGGGGAGGGTATGGGGAGGGCATGGGGAGGGCATGGGGAGGATATGGGGAGGGCATGGGAAGGGCATGGGGAGGGCATGGGGAGGATATGGGGAGGGTATGGGAAGGGTATGGGGAGGGTATGGGGAGGCATGGGGAGGGTATGGGGAGGGCATGGGGAGGGCATGGGGAGGGTATGGGAAGGTCATGGGGAGGGTATGGGGAGGGCATGGGGAGGGCATGGGAGGGCATGGGGAGGTCATGGGGAGGGCATGGGGAGGGCATGGGGAGGGTATGGGAAGGGCATGGGGAGGTCATGGGGAGGGCATGGGAAGGGTATGGGAAGGGTATGGGGAGGGCATGGGGAGGGTATGGGGAGGGCATGGGGAGGGCATGGGGAGGGTATGGGGAGGGCATGGGGAGGGTATGGGGAGGGTATGGGGAGGGTATGGGGAGGGCATGGGGAGGGTATGGGGAGGGTATGGGGAGGGTATGGGGAGGTCATGGGGAGGGTATGTGGAGGGCATGGGGAGGATATGGGGAGGGCATGGGGAGGGTATGGGGAGGGCATGGGGAGGTCATGGGGAGGGCATGGTGAGGGTATGGGGAGGGCATGGGGATGGCATGGAGAGGGCATGGGGAGGGCATGGAGAGGGTATGGGGAGGGCGTGGGGAGGGCATGGGGAGGGCATGGGGAGGGCAGGCAGGCAGCAGCTGCAACGCCTACAGCGCCTACAGCCGCATATTAAACCAGGCAGCACAGGAAAGAGCTACACAGAAAGCCAATAGCACTCCTTCATACTCCGTAAACTATTGTGGGCAGAGGTTGGGCATGTACTGAACCCTGTCACATCGGATCCAGTCAGGTAAACTCCCTGCAGGTTAGGTAGGCCGTGTCCACTACTAGAGAGCACATAGAATCTGACACTGACAGAGAGTGAAAAGCACAATGGTATGGTAAGGAATCTTATGCAACAGTATGACACAATGTTTCAAACTCTCATTTGCATCATAAGCTTTCACTCAAAACTATTCCATAAGTATACTTCAAGCTAGAGAAATGTTAGTTTCTCCTTGATTCATGCTCATCATAGCAAGTTGTTCTGTCTTTCCAGACATATTCAGGTGGGAACTGCTAACAGAAACTGGTGCGACCGGAAGACGCACTTCAAAAGAAGAACTACACACACAAAAACACCCTGGTAGGATCAGAGAGAGGGAAATATGAAACAGAATAGAAAGACATCACTGCAGGAGACAGATCCATTTTCACCTGCAGATGTTCAAGGGCTTTTAACTTTCTCAAAGTACTAGGGACCATTTTCAGACGGTAGACCTCACCTCAAGTCAAATGATACAGCACTATACAAGACTTTCATGTAAGAGGAGGCATTGTTGAGGGGATGGAGGGATTGTTGAGGGGATGGAGGGATTGTTGAGGGGATGGAGGGATTGTTGAGGGGATGGAGGGATTGTTGAGGGGATGGATGGATTGTTGAGGGGATGGAGGGATTGTTGAGGGGATGGAGGGATTGTTGAGGGGATTGTTGAGGGGATGGAGGGATTGTTGAGGGGATGGAGGGATTGTTGAGGGGATGGAGGGATTGTTGAGGGGATAGATGGATTGTTGAGGGGATGGAGGGATTGTTGAGGGGATGGAGGGATTTTTGAGGGGATGGAGGGATTGTTGAGGGGATGGAGGGATTGTTGAGGGGATGGATGGATTGTTGAGGGGATGGAGGGATTGTTGAGGGGATGGAGGGATTGTTGAGGGGATGGAGGGATTGTTGAGGGGATGGATGGATTGTTGAGGGGATGGAGGGATTGTTGAGGGGATGGATGGATTGTTGAGGGGATGGAGGGATTGTTGAGGGGATGGAGGGATTGTTGAGGGGATGGAGGGATTGTTGAGGGGATGGAGGGTTTGTTGAGGGGATAGATGGATTGTTGAGGGGATGGAGGGATTGTTGAGGGGATAGATGGATTGTTGAGGGGATGGAGGAATTGTTGAGGGGATGGAGGGATTGTTGAGGGGATGAAGGGATTGTTGAGGGGATGAAGGGATTGCTGGGGGGGATCGAGGGATTGCTGGGGGGGATTTGATACAGTAACTGGAGTTTTTAAGGATAAATTAATTGAAAACTAAGAGCGGCTTAATTGAGAGCTGATATGAGAGTAGGCGTAGGAATCACACAATGACCCTTAACCACTGATACAATCTCAGCTATTTTTCATCCTATTAACTGTTACATTAAGGGTTGAGAATAAAGTTACCTGATCCTAGATCAGTGCTTGAGGACACTTTGAGCTAGTGATTCCAGTGTGCTGCGATTAGGTGAGGCATGTTGTACTGACCCTTGCGGATGCCTGCGTAGTTAGTGCTGAGGCCACTCCTCTTCTTACGCTGTCGGTAGAGCCAGATACTGAACACCATGAGGATGATCCAACATGCCGCTCCTATCCCTGCTATGAAGGCCGGCTGCTTCACCACCTCACTGATCTGTTGGGACAGGGTGTTCTCTGGCTCCAACACACCCTCCGTCACATGTCCTGATGAGTCTAGAGGGGGGAGAGAGGATAGGAGGAGAGAGGATAGGGGGAGAGATGATAGAGGGAGAGAGGATAGGATTGGAGATGGGCGGAGGATGAGGAGGTGAGAGGAGAGGGGGCAGGAACAGGAAAGAGTAAGAGCAAAGAGAGGGGATAGAATGATGAGGAGAGGGGTACAGTGTGAGGAGATGAGAGGAGAGGGGTACAGGGTGAGGAGATGAGAGGAGAGGGGAGGGGAGGGGTACAGGTTGAAGAGATGAGATGAGAGGAGAGGAGAGGGGTACAGTGTGAGGAGATGAGAGGAGAGGGGTGCAGGGTGAGGAGATGAGAGGAGAGGGGTGCAGGGTGAGGAGATGAGAGGAGAGGAGAGGGGTACAGGGTGAGGAGATGAGAGGAGAGGGTTACAGGGTGAGGAGATGAGAGGAGAGGGGTACAGTGTGAGGAGATGAGAGGAGAGGAGAGGGGTACAGTGTGAGGAGATGAGAGGAGAGGAGAGGGGTACAGTGTGAGGAGATGAGAGGAGAGGGGTACACGGTGAGGAGATGAGAGGAGAGGGGTGCAGTGTGAGGAGATGAGAGAGGGGTGCAGGGTGAGGAGATGAGAGGAGAGGTGAGGGGTGAGAAGGTGAGGTAGCGATAGAAGAGTGATGGAATGGGGAGATAAAGGCAGAGGGGAAAGTAAGAGATGGTGAAGACATAAAGAAGGGATTAGGAAGGATGAAAGGAGACGGTCAGGAATGTCAGCGGGCCAGAGCAGGTCGAGTGTCAGAGGAGGCAGAAAGTACACAGGAATGAGCAAAGGAGGAGCAAGGAGGGAGGACATGGGAAGTAGTAAAAAGGGGAGAAAGAGAGAGAAGAAAGGAAATGTTATTTGTTATTTTCAACTTTTTACTTATCTATTCTTTTCTTGACACTTTTTTCCTTAACTTCTTAAAGCATTGTTGGTTAAGGGCTTGTAAGTAAGCATTTATTTCACTGTAAGGTCCACACCTGTTCTATTCGGTGCATGTGACAAATACCATTTTATTTCATTTGATTTATTTTAAACACAAAAGTCCAACCATGTGGAAAAGCCTGAAACGGGGAATGATTTTGAAGTTAGAAAAAGCTAAATGAAGTCAGGAAAGGGCATACATATGAACGTTGTCTTTTCTTTTGACATACAAAAGACTTCTTTCATCTCTGCAGGTGAGTGTAAGGCTGGGCCTGGGCTGTGGAGCAGCAGAGATGGAACGCTCTCTCTATTACAAAAGAGCTGATCCCAGAACTGATCCCAGTCAACAATGGCAGGTAATCAGACAAAAGGTCTCAACCCAGGAGATTTAAGCATAATATATTCGTATCAGAATTGAACCAGGAAGCACACTACCTGAATGTTCCACACACCCAGCACACTATAGCCCTTTAATGTGCAGCTTGGGTTTGTCTTTCTGTTAGCTTTTGCAACTGTTCTACTAGTCAAAATGAACCGTCAGAACGAGTGATCACACTACAAAAGCCTGTTTTCTTCATGTGTCTAGTCTCCCTGTGCCTCACATGAAAGTGTTGTCCCCCTAAGAATTGTCTTCATGTCAGCTTGCTTATCTAATTTTCTTCATCTTTTAATTTTTTTTTTTTTTTAAATCTCTCTTGTTTCATGTTGCAACCATTTTTATCTTTACAGACTCACTCAGCCAGAGGCAAACAGGTTTCCCCAAATTCCAGTGGTGCTACCTCTACCCATCTCTCTCTCTCTCTTTGTCGAGTTGGGGAGCCCTCTCTCTCTCTTTTCTCTCCTTCCCCACTACTATGTGGATTTCATGAGTGTTTCTGTGAGGATGGAAGCAGAGTAGCGATGTGACTAAACAGTCCTCAGGGATTGTACAGGTATCTAGGCTGCTATGCCATGACGCAAACAAGCCTATAGTGTGACAAATGCATTAGGGTGAAGCGCTGGTCGCGTTTTTCCACTCCAGTGTTGGAACATGGCAACAGGCGCCGCTGAAAGCCCTCAAGTGAGAGAAATTGTATCAGTCACAGCTTCCTGCTTCTCCATGCCCATTGCAGCCCACTATAACACACACAGACACACAGCTGTCCCTCTACCAAGCACCCAGCTGCCTGCTTCTCCATGCCCATCCCAGCCCACTTTAACACACACCGACACACAGCTGTCCCTCTACCAAGCACACAGCTTCCTGCTTCTCCATGCCCATCCCAGCCCACTTTAACACACACCGACACACAGCTGTCCCTCTACCAAGCACCCAGCTTCCTGCTTCTCCATGCCCATCCCAGCCCACTATAACACACACAGACACACAGCTGTCCCTCTACCAAGCACCCAGCTTCCTGCTTCTCCATGCCCATTCCAGCCCACTATAACACACACAGACACACAGCTGTCCCTCTACCAAGCACCCAGCTTCCTGCTTCTCCATGCCCATCCCAGCCCACTATAACACACACAGACACACAGCTGTCCCTCTACCAAGCACCCAGCTTCCTGCTTCTCCATGCCCATCCCAGCCCACTATAACACACACAGACACACAGCTGTCCCTCTACCAAGCACACAGCAACGCTGTTCCATGTTGTTATCATTTATTCACTTTACCGTGAGCAGATTTGTCGTAGCTCAGATCTGTGGAGTATTCTAACAGAGGATCTTAAACAGCCTGGGCTATATGAGTGAAGACTGAATTATATTCATCCCAGGTAGCTATAATTCATGACTGACTGATGTGCCAGGTATCAACAGTACTATACTGTACATACATAGTGCACTGTAGCTGATCTTGACACTCCACATGACAAATGGAGAGAGAAGGAATTTGTCTGGAAAATAACTTGCTACATTGGGTTTACAGCCCCTCCAGTATCGTAATCTTGACAGGTAAGCTAATAAAGGGTTAATAAAAACATCATCTCAAAACACACAGTTGTGCCAGAGATCATGGTTTATTGCTCTTGTTAAGCACTAGAACATTGCCTCTTTGACTGGAGAAGAGAACAGAAAAGAGCATGCAAGAACAGGGCAGAGCAGAACAGGGAAGAGCAGGGCAGAGCAGAAAAGGGCAGAGCAGGGCAGAGCAGAACAGGGCAGAACAGAGCAGAGCAGGGCAGGGCAGGGCAGGGCAGAGCAGAACAGGGCAGAACAGAGCAGAACAGGGCAGGGCAGGGCAGAGCAGAACAGGGCAGAACAGAGCAGAGTAGAACAGGGCAGAGCAGAACAGGGCAGAGCAGAGCAGAGCAGAACAGGGCAGAGCAGAGCAGGGCAGAGCAGAACAGGGCAGAACAGAGCAGAGTAGAACAGGGCAGAGCAGAACAGGGCAGAGCAGAGCAGAACAGGGCAGAGCAGAACAGGGCAGAGCAGGGCAGAGCAGAACAGGGCAGAGCAGAACAGGGCAGAGCAGAACAGGGCAGAGCAGAACAGGGCAGAACAGAGCAGAACAGGGCAGAGCAGAACAGGGCAGAGCAGAGCAGAACAGGGCAGAGCAGGGCAGAGCAGAACAGGGCAGAGCAGAGCAGAACAGGGCAGAGCAGAACAGGGCAGAGCAGGACATGGCAGAACAGGGCAGAACAGGGCAGAGCAAGGCACAGCAGAACAGAGCAGATCAGAACATGGCAGAGCAGAACAGAACAGAACAGGGCAGAGCAAGGCACAGCAGAAGAGAGCAGAGCAGGGTAGAACAGAGCAGAACATGGCAGGACAGAGCAGAGCAGGGTAGAACACAGCAGAGCAGAGCAGAGCAGTTCAGGGCAGGAAAGGGCAGAACAGAGCAGGGCAGAACAGAGCAGAACATGGCAGAACAGAACAGAACAGAGCAGGGCAGAGCAAGGCACAGCAGAACAGAGCAGGGCAGAACAGAGCAGAACATGCAGAACAGAACAGAGCAGAGCAGGGCAGAGCAAGGCACAGCAGAACAGAGCAGAGCAGGGTAGAACAGAGCAGAGCAGGGCAGAACAGAGCAGAACATGGCAGAATAGAACAGAGCAGGGCAGAGCAGAGCAGAACAGAGCAGAGCAGGGCAGAACAGAGCAGAGTAGCGCAGGGCAGAGCAGAACAGAGCAGAGCAGGGCAGAACAGAGCAGAACATGGCAGAATAGAACAGAGCAGGGCAGAGCAGAACAGAGCAGAGCAGAGCAAGGCACAGCAGATCAGAGCAGAACATGGCAGAACAGAACAGAGCAGGATAGAAATGGAGCAGAACAGGGTAGAACAGAACAGAACAGAGCAGAACAGAGCAGGGCAAAACAGAGCAGAGAAGAACAGAGCAGAACAGAGCAGGGCAGAGCAGAACAGAGCAGGGCAGAGCAGAACAGAGCAGGGCAGAGCAGAACAGAGCAGGGCAGAGCGGAACAGAGCAGGGCAGAGCAGAACAGAGCAGGGCAGAACGGAGCAGAACAGAGCAGAACAGAGCAGGGCAGAGCAGAACAGAGCAGGGCAGAGCGGTACAGAGCAGAACAGAGCAGGGCAGAGCGGAACAAAGTGGGCAGAGCAGAGCAGAACAGAGCAGGGCAGAGCAGAATAGAGCAGGGCAGAGCGGAGCAGAACAGAGCAGAAAAGAGCAGGGCAGAGCAGGGCAGAACAGAGCAGAACAGGGCAGAGCAGAGCAGGGCAGAGCAGAACAGAGCAGAACAGAGCAGGGCAGAACGGAGCCGAACAGAGCAGGGCAGAGCGGTGCAGAACAGAGCAGAACAGAGCAGGGCAGAGCAGAACAGAGCAGGGAAGAGCAGGGCAGAACAGAACAGGGAAGAGCAGGGCAGAGCAGAACAGAACAGAGCAGAGCAGGGTGGGGCAGCCAAGTGTCATGACGTTGGCCTCTTTGGGTATAGCAAGCCCCATCCCCCTCTCCCTGCCTCCCCCTTGCCTCCTTCAACTAGGCTGCTGTGGTCAGAGAGACGTCGTAAATTCCTGAGGATCTCCTCATGGACACACAGTATAGAGAGAGTACATTTTCATAGAGAACAAAGGAATTCCTTCCACCTCACAGAACTTGAGGTACGAACAAATTTCATGTTCAGGAGAAAGTATAAAAGATCGGTGAAGAATCCAGCTACGAACTGGTCCGTTTGTTACAACTTGGGGAAGCTTATGGGAGACAGTGTGGCCACATTACCATAACGCTGTTTATATAATAGCCTCAGATATTGTTGTATAAGATGAATGAGTGAGTATGATACTGTTTACACAATTTTACAATGTCATTTTGGACTGTTTAATGAAGGAAAACTCAAAAAGGGGATTGGAGTTAACTAAATCAGAGGACCTCCCCTGAGCCCAGTTAGGGTCAGACAGCCCTGAGCCCAGTTAGGGTCAGACAGCCCTGAGCCCAGTTAGGGTCAGACATCCTGGGACAGCCCTTTTCTGCCATTCTGAATAAAACCCAACTTTGAGAAATGATCACCAGACCAGGTTGTGGACCATTGCTGAATCTTTTAACCATACCACGTGGTTAAACTCTTAGACTATCGATACCGACAGAATAAGAACAAGTCTTTGATATTAATTACTAGTCTGCAGCTAGGAATTCGGTATCATTGAACGCGAAGAACGACATCCGCTGAAACATCTATCCATAACAACATGAATGAATGTTACTGAACTACCCATTCTAACCATGTCAGAGTGAGAGAGACGGACAATTCTACAAAAGAATCAAACTTTTCACCAGCGATCAAGACGACACACTGAGCGTAAATGAAAATATCTGAAAGGTTATATTAGGAAATTATAACCTTGTAATCTTAATATTTTTCCTTGGTGCCCCGACTTCCTAGTTAATTAGTTACATGATTAATCAGTCTAATCGCGTAATACTAATTACAGAGAATCTTTGATAAAAACTATAAATCTTCAGTTTAATGATAGTAAAGACACGACACAAGCTTCAAGAAATGAACTGCTGCCTAGTAAGAATTTCATGAACCGTTTTATCACAATGTCAGCCAGGTAAAAACCATTGATGCTGTACAGTGACAGTGGTCAACAAAGCATTAAGATAGAATAACATGTCACTGTCAGTCAGGTAAAAACCATTGAGGCTGTACAGTGACAGTGGTCAACACGGCATTAAGATAGAATAACATGTCACTGCCAGTCATGCTCATCACACACTGTTTATGAGGTCTGACGTGGCTATAATTGCTACGGTAATCATTTCAATGACACATCTAACCACTATTATAGACCAAGAACAGGTGAGCAGACAGGGGAACAGAGGAATTCAGGGATTTGCTTCATTGTAAAACGATGTCATACCACTACTTTAATGTTAATATGACAGCTGTAAACGTAGATGAATAAACCCTTCAGAATAAGATTAAAGGGAAGTCAATGCTACAAAATGTCCATTGACTATTTGCCAGCTATTGAGGTTAAAGCAGGTGGTGAAGTTATTAGGCAGTAAGCCTTGGAATCCACGCTGTACGAAGTTAACAATGAGGACACATAGAAGAAGGACATGTCCCTGCTCTTCCTCCTCTTCCACCCGATGGAAAATAATGTTATTTGAACCTTCTGCTGGGTGCAGAGAAATGCAGGTCAGAGTTCTCCTCCACTCACCTATCTGGAAGAAGGTGACGTCAGACTTGACCCCTGGGCCTGCCCCAGTGCTGGCTGCGACCTCCACACTGTAACGGATCCCTGGAGCCAGGCTGGGGATCAGCAAGGAGAAGGTAGAGCCGTCCACCGTACGGTTGATATGGTATCTGCTCTCATTCCCCAAACACCAGATCTGACAGGACAGAGAGAGAAGACAATATAACAGTGTTCTGATGGTGGTGTGACATGTACAGCAAGTTAGCTACTTCTGGTTGATGCTAATGTATCATTTCAGCGCAGATTGAATTATTCCACCCAGGTATTCCACATATAAAAACACTGGGACACATTTTTCTGTGTTTCTGGGTGTGTTCCACACAGAGTCTATATTAGCTGTGGTAGCCATGTCCCCCTGTCTGAGTGAGTGTAACCGAACCCCATGAAAAGCTAAGTGTGGGTCAGTACTCACCTCCATAACCCTACTGCAGCAGCGCAGGTTTATCAGAAGACTCACATGGAGGAGATAGGGCTCTCTCAGGCTAACTCAATCCAGGGCTCTCTCAGGCTAACTCAATCCAGGGCTCTCTCAATCCAGGGTCACAAAGTGCTTCATTCATTCTTCTCAGCATGAGGGCTGCTAACCTCAACATCCTGAACCTAGCTAACCCCAGCATCCCGAACCTGGCTACCCCCAGTATCCTGAACCTGGCTAACATCAGCCAGGCTAAGCATCTCAATGTGAAAAAAACTGTTTGCATGTTCTTCACAAAGAGGGCAACAGATGCTACTGAGCCAGATGTCTATGTGTCAGGGGAGAAGCTCCAGGTGGTATCCGATTTTAAGTACCTTGGCATCATACTTGATTCCAACCTCTCTTTTAAAAAGCATGTGAAAAAGGTAATTCAAATAACCAAATTCAACCTAGCTAATTTCCGATTTATACGAAATTGTTTGACTACAGAGGTAGCAAAACTGTACTTCAAATCTATGATACTCCCCCACTTAACATACTGCTTGACTAGTTGGGCCCAAGCTTGCTGTACAACATTAAAACCTATTCAGTCTGTCTACAAACAGGCTCTCAAAGTGCTTGATAGGAAGCCCAATAGCCATCATCATTGTCACATCCTTAGAAAGCATGAGCTCTTGAGTTGGGAAAATCTTGTGCAATACACCGACGCATGTCTTGTATTCAAGATCCTCAATGGCCTGGCTCCCCCTCCACTCAATATTTTTGTTAAACAGAAAACCCAGTCATATGGCAGCAGATCCACAAGGTCTGCCATGAGAGGTGACTGTATAGTTCCCCTAAGGAAAAGCACCTTTAGTAAATCTGCATTCTCTGTGAGAGCTTCCCATGTCTGGAATACACTGCCATCAGACACACATAACTGCACCACATATCACACTTTCACAAAATGCTTGAAGACATGGCTAAAGGTCAATCAGATTTGTGAACATGGTCCCTAGCTGTGTGTTGCCACTCCATGTTGTCTGTTGTCTGTAGCTTGTGAGGTGTGGAAACACTTTGTTGCTTTTATGAATTTTGTCTTGCTGCTTTTTGTTTTATGCTGCTCTGTCTGTATGCTACGTCTTGCTTGTCCTATGTTGCTCTGTCTGTATGCTGTGTCTTGCTTGTCCTATGTTGCTATGTCTTGCTTGTTCTATGTTGCTATTGTCTATATTGTAATTGTTTTTAATAACCTGCCCAGGGACTGCAGTTGAAAATTAGCCGGTTGGCTAAAACCGGCACTTTTACTGAAATGTTGATTAATGTGCACTGTCCCTGTAAAAATAAAAATAAACTCAAACTCAACCCCAGCATCTTGAACCTGGATAACCCCAGCATCTTGAACCTGGCTAACCCCAGCATCTTGAACCTGGCCAACCCCAGCATCTTGAACCTGGCTAACCCCAGCATCCTGAACCTGGCTAACCCCAGCATCTTGAACCTGGATAACCCCAGCATCCTGAACCTGGATAACCCCAGCATCTTGAACCTGGCTAACCCCAGCATCCTGAACCTGGCTAACCCCAGCATCCTGAACCTGGCTAACCCCAGCATCGTGAACCTGGATAACCCCAGCATCTTGAACCTGGCTAACCCCAGCATCTTGAACCTGGATAACCCCAGCATCCTGAACCTGGCTAACCCCAGCATCCTGAACCTGGATAACCCCAGCATCTTGAACCTGGATAACCCCAGCATCCTGAACCTGGCTAACCCCAGCATCCTGAACCTGGATAACCCCAGCATCTTGAACCTGGATAACCCCAGCATCCTGAACCTGGCTAACCCCAGCATCTTGAACCTGGCTAACCCCAGCATCCTGAACCTGGCTAACCCCAGCATCTTGAACCTGGATAACCCCAGCATCTTGAACCTGGCTAACCCCAGCATCTTGAACCTGGATAACCCCAGCATCTTGAACCTGGATAACCCCAGCATCTTGAACCTGGATAACCCCAGCATCCCGAACCTGGCTACCCCCAGTATCCTGAACCTGGCTAACCCCAGCATCTTGAAACTGGATAACCCCAGCATCTTGAACCTGGCCAACCCCAGCATCTTGAACCTGGATAACCCCAGCATCCTGAACCTGGCTAACCCCAGCATCTTGAACCTGGCTAACCCCAGCATCCTGAACCTGGATAACCCCAGCATCTTGAACCTGGCTAACCCCAGCATCCTGAACCTGGCTAACCCCAGCATCCTGAACCTGGCTAACCCCAGCATCTTGAACCTGGATAACCCCAGCATCTTGAACCTGGCTAACCCCAGCATCTTGAACCTGGATAACCCCAGCATCCTGAACCTGGCTAACCCCAGCATCCTGAACCTGGATAACCCCAGCATCTTGAACCTGGATAACCCCAGCATCCTGAACCTGGCTAACCCCAGCATCCTGAACCTGGATAACCCCAGCATCTTGAACCTGGATAACCCCAGCATCCTGAACCTGGCTAACCCCAGCATCCTGAACCTGGATAACCCCAGCATCCTGAACCTGGATAACCCCAGCATCCTGAACCTGGATAACCCCAGCATCTTGAACCTGGATAACCCCAGCATCCTGAATCTGGATAACCCCAGCATCCTGAACCTGGATAACCCCAGCATCCTGAACCTGGCCGCCTCTGCTTTCTCTACCCCCACCACCGTATGTTAACATCCCTCACACACAGACGTGTGTGTGTGTGTGTGTGTTTGGAGGTAGGGGGTAGTGTTAGAAAGCCCCAGAAGCCTGAGGGGCTGCTTTAGGAGTCGTGGTGGGAAGAAGCGCCACTAGGGACCATATGCAGTAATGACCAAGGAACGCTCCCCGCACCGGATTTAACAACCATGAAATTACTATAAACCCTATCGGCAGAAAACATTTACCTGGAAAATTAACAGTGGCTTAACTTTTAAAATGACTTTGCTGTGTCTCCCCTCCAACACTAACCTACAATCCGTGTGACAAAAAAGAATTTTCCAATTAAAATGTCAGTACTCACACTGCATGTTATATGAGGAGTGTGCTGGCCACAGCGAGGGGGTTACACAAAGAGAATACTTATGAGTGAACACAGAGAGGGGGGAGTGGAGCAGAGGGAGGAGAGAGGAATGCTATGGCTCAACTACAAAATTAGGCTGACCTGTACCAAAAAAAGATGGAGTGGAGTAGCCCTTTCCTGAAGTCAATGACCAAAAGCTCCCCCTTTGGCCTCATGGGTGGAACGTTATTAATATAATTTCATTTTTATTTTTTAACAACGAAAATCTGGTGTTTTCTATGTCAAACAGTTTTGTTATCTTTCAGTCTGATATGATGTATATAAAGTGAAATATTGGGATCCAAATTGAATACATTTCAACTCTATATCTGACATGGTACAGGTGTCTTATTTTTTTAAGCCCATAACCATACTGTATTTCTGAGGTGTATTTTGTTTCAAAGTAGATTTGTTTAAGACTACCAAGAATCACTCTGTGGGACCCTGATTTAGCCCACTGTCATAAAAGATGAAACGGTTTAACAAGAGAAACCTTCCCAAAAATATCTCACAAGCTTCGCTCTATTTTCCCTGCTATAATCTCACTCTCCCGTGGTCTTCACCTTGATTGGATTCTCTGTCTGTCTTTCCCATTCATAACCCTCTTTCCAGCAGAGCAGAGTCAAAGAAATCCCTTCCAAATGATTTACGAGGCTCATAAGAGTAGCTTGTGGGCCAATGGCCAAGCGCCAATAGATGTTCAGAAAATATATCGTTATCTAGATGTTTAGCCTGCAGACCTCTCATCATTAGATTTATTAATCAGCAGGATGAATATACAATGTGTTGCTACAATGTATGGCTATAGTGCATGCCTATAAGGTATGCCTGTAATGTATGCCTATAATGTATGCATACAACGTATGGCTATAATGTATGCCTATAATGTATGACTATAATGTATGGATACAGTGTATGTTTATAATGTAATGAATGGGTATAATATATGGTTATATGAATGGATACAATATATGAGTCTAATGTATGGCTGTAATATATAGCTAAAATGTATGGCTGCTAAAATGTTTGTCTGCTATAATATGTGGCTATAATGTATGACTACAATGTATGGATATAATGTATGACTATAACGTATGGATATAATGAATGGCTGTATAGATAATACATCAGTTATTCTAGACCTTCAGTAGACTGCACTAAGGAACAGAGAGCCTCCCAGGACAACTCAGAAAGTGTGTACATCTATCTAGTCCACCAGATGGCACTGTTTCACAACCATTTCTACCCGCCACCACACAGTAACATCCTACTGTCTCTTTCAGCTCTGAGATGACTAGGCACAGAGGAAGATGATAACCTCTAACCATGTATTACCTTACAGTCTGTCTCTCCTTTGTCTCGCTCTGTGTTACAAATAATGACATGTTGTTACAGTAGATATACCCTGCAGACCAGAGGCCAGGGGTTGCCTCCATAGTAGTACACTACCGTAGTACACTACCTTTGACCAAACTCAGAGTATATGTGGGTAATTTGGGGGTCCCTGCCAGTGTTCTCACCTTGTACTCCTGGACCACCCCGTTCTGCTCCTCCTCTGGAGGCGGTTGCCAGGAGACCATGATGGCGGTCCCATTGTCCCCGCTCTCTGTGACGGTAACCCCACGAGGGGCTGCACTGGGAGCTGGGGACAGACAGATAGACAGACACAACAACACATGTAAATGTAATACACCATCAACAGTAACACACACTGTCTGTCCCCAGCTGTCTGTCCCCACACACTGTTACAACAGTAACACACACTGTCTGTCCCCAGCTGTCTGTCCCCACACACTGTTACAACAGTAACACACACTGTCTGTCCCCAGCTGTCTGTCCCCACACACTGTTACAACAGTAACACACACTGTCTGTCCCCAGCTGTCTGTCCCCACACACTGTTACAAGAGTAACACACACTGTCTGTCCCCAGCTGTCTGTCCCCACACACTGTTACAACAGTAACACACACTGTCTGTCCCCAGCTGTCTGTCCCCACACACTGTTACAACAGTAACACACACTGTCTGTCCCCAGCTGTCTGTCCCCACACACTGTTACAACAGTAACACACACTGTCTGTCCCCAGCTGTCTGTCCCCACACACTGTTACAACAGTAACACACACTGTCTGTCCCCAGCTGTCTGTCCCCACACACTGTTACAACAGTAACACACACTGTCTGTCCCCAGCTGTCTGTCCCCACACACTGTTACAACAGTAACACACACTGTCTGCTCTCTCCTCACTTCTACTGCTCTCATACATGGATCCTATCCAGAAGAGAACAGAAGTAGAACAGTCACAGTTGGACTGTCTCTATTCACTAGGGGTCTGTACTAAAATGACTATTTTTCTTTGTTCAGAGAAAGTGTTTACAAATCTTTTTTTTTTAAATCACTGTTTATTCAAACAAAGAGAGAGAATTCTGATTGCAATGTTTACACCTGTGTGTTCTGTGATGATTCTACCCTGATGAGTTTAATTCAAGTTCATTTATTATGACAACATACAACATAACACTCTGGTTGACTGTAATGAAATCAGGCATTCCTGCTCACGGGAGTGAGGCCATCGTGTTTGAACTACGAAAACAATTAGCAACACAATTAGCAACAAAGCTTTGCTGAATACAACAAGGAAGAAGGAAAACACACACCCACACACATGTTGGCTAACAGTCTTTTTTTCAGTCAGCTCCTCTCTCATTCATTCCACATAACTTTTCACAACGCTTCTCTCTTTCATATGGCCTATATGAGCTCTGGGTTGCACCCAAACCCTGGAAGATTTTCACAACCACACAACCACATCCTTTTCAATAATTAACACAGCACCTAGGTGACAAATAGTATTTGGGTTCATCATCCTCTGGGTTTCACGGGACTTTTTCCAACACTACAACATCTGGCCTAACACACAGAAACACCACAGAACACACAATCATCCTTTACTCTCTACGCCCGCTGGGAACAGCTGCTGTTCTCACACACATACACAGTTACAAAAGTCACAGACAAACTCTGTGCGCGCACACACACACACACACACACACACACACAGACTTGTCCACCCACCTTCCTCCAGAGTCTTGGCTATCTTGACCTCACTGTCTGTTCCCTGGAACTCGTTGAAGAAGGGGCGAACTTTGAACTCGTAAGTGACTCCCTTCCTGAGCTGGGGCACCACAGTACTGTCCTCCCCTGGGGTTCTCACCTCAAACACAGCCCAGTCACTCCTCTGCTGGCCCTCTGGAGAGGCACGGTACATCACCTTATAACCCTGGATGTACTGAGACTGCTGCTCCACCTAGTGGCCAGGGGAGACAATAACACACATTCACACACACCGTCAACTTGACTCCATTTAGGCACTCAGAGTGACTCTACAGTGGAAAGTCTCTCAGCATCATTCTGGAACATTATCAATGGACAGTTCAGTTGTAGCTGTAGGCCAGTTTTACTAATGTGGCTATCTCTGGCTGGCTGGCTAGCGGGGTCCGGAGTGTTAACTCATCACATGGTCCATCCACTTATCCATCCATCTATCCATCCATCCCTCCGTCTGTGTGTGGGCCAGCAGAGCGGTTCCATTTGGAGCGGCAGCGATGTCTGGAAACCACAGCGCACCATGAGGTCATAGCCCAGAGGTTCCGAGAGTCTGGTCCTGGTTACAGGGGGCTAGAACAGGGCACCCAGAACAGCCCGGCCCGTCTCCTCCTGACTTACTGGGAACTCTAGTCTATGATACTGACTGACTCACACACACCAGGGGACAGGATATGCTGAGGGTACAGAGAGAGCCATGATGACAGAGATCATTTCGTATAATAGAGCATTGGTAAAGGTGGATCTTGATTTAGAGAGCCTCTGTGCTGTCAGTCACGGATCATCTATGCATGTGCCTCTACTGTATGTGTGAACTCTACAATACAACCTATTGGTGTGCACTAGAATGGTACTGTACAGCACTGTACTGTAGTGTATTGTACTACTGTACTGTAGTGTATTGTACTACTGTACTGTAGTGTATTGTACTACTGTACTGTAGTGTATTGTACTACTGTACTGTAGTGTATTGTACTACTGTACTGTAGTGTAGTGTATTGTACTACTGTACTGTACTGTAGTGTATTGTACTACTGTACTGTACTGTAGTGTATTGTACTACTGTACTGTAGTGTATTGTACTACTGTACTGTAGTGTATTGTACTACTGTACTGTAGTGTATTGTACTACTGTACTGTAGTGTGGTGTATTGTACTACTGTGCTGTACTGTAGTGTATTGTATTGTATTACTGTACTGTAGTGTATTGTACTACTGTACTGTACTGTAGTGTATTGTACTACTGTACTGTACTGTAGTGTATTGTACTACTGTACTGTACTGTAGTGTATTATACTACTGTACTGTAGTGTATTGTACTACTGTACTGTACTGTAGTGTATTGTATGACTGTACTGTAGTGTATTGTATTGTATTACTGTACTGTAGTGTATTGTACTACTGTACTGTAGTGTATTGTATTACTGTACTGTAGTGTATTGTATTACTGTACTGTACTGTATTGTATTGTATTACTGTACTGTAGTGTATTGTACTACTGTACTGTAGTGTATTGTATTGTATTGTATTACTGTACTGTAGTGTATTGTACTACTGTACTGTAGTGTAGTGTATTGTATTACTGTACTGTAGTGTAGTGTATTGTACTACTGTACTGTAGTGTAGTGTATTGTATTACTGTACTGTACTGTAGTGTATTGTACTACTGTACTGTAGTGTAGTGTATTGTATTACTGTACTGTAGTGTAGTGTATTGTACTACTGTACTGTAGTGTAGTGTATTGTATTACTGTACTGTACTGTAGTGTATTGTACTACTGTACTGTAGTGTAGTGTATTGTACTACTGTACTGTAGTGTAGTGTATTGTACTACTGTACTGTAGTGTAGTGTATTGTATTACTGTACTGTAGTGTAGTGTATTGTACTACTGTACTGTAGTGTAGTGTATTGTATTACTGTACTGTACTGTAGTGTATTGTACTACTGTACTGTAGTGTAGTGTATTGTATTACTGTACTGTAGTGTAGTGTATTGTACTACTGTACTGTAGTGTAGTGTATTGTATTACTGTACTGTAGTGTAGTGTATTGTACTACTGTACTGTAGTGTAGTGTATTGTATTACTGTACTGTACTGTAGTGTATTGTACTACTGTACTGTAGTGTATTGTATTACTGTACTGTAGTGTAGTGTATTGTACTACTGTACTGTAGTGTAGTGTATTGTATTACTGTACTGTACTGTAGTGTATTGTACTACTGTACTGTAGTGTAGTGTATTGTATTACTGTACTGTACTGTAGTGTATTGTACTACTGTACTGTAGTGTATTGTATTACTGTACTGTAGTGTAGTGTATTGTACTACTGTACTGTAGTGTAGTGTATTGTATTACTGTACTGTACTGTAGTGTATTGTACTACTGTACTGTAGTGTAGTGTATTGTATTACTGTACTGTACTGTAGTGTATTGTACTACTGTACTGTAGTGTAGTGTATTGTATTACTGTACTGTACTGTAGTGTATTGTATTACTGTACTGTAGTGTAGTGTATTGTACTACTGTACTGTAGTGTAGTGTATTGTATTACTGTACTGTACTGTAGTGTATTGTATTACTGTACTGTACTGTAGTGTATTGTACTACTGTACTGTACTATCCAGCAAGGTCTCTGGGAAAGGTAGGCAGCACTTTGTTAATCCTCCACTAAAAAAATGATGCCGGCTCAAGTGGTCTCATTAGGCTCAGAACTGTGCAACGGAAATATCACATTTACATACGTTTTCAGACCCTTTATTCAGTTGAAGCACCCTTGGCAGCGATGACAGACTCAAGTCTTGTTGGGTATGATGCTGGATGTGGAGCGTCCAGAGGTCTCTCCAGAGTTGTTCGATCGGGTGCAAGTCCAGGCTCTGGCTGGGCCACTCAATGACATTCAAAGACTTGTCCCAAAGCCACTCCTGTGCTGTCTTGGCTGTGTGCTTAGAGTCGTTGTCCTGTTGGAGGGTGAACCTTCACCCCAGTCTGAGGTCCTGAACGCTCTGGAGCAGGTGTTCATCAAGGATCCCTCTGTTCTTTGCTCCGTCTTTGCTCCGTCTCCCAGTCCCTGCCGCTGAAAAACATCCCCACAGCAGGTTTCCTCTAGACATGACGCTTGGAATTCAGGCAAAAAAGTTCAATCTTGGTTTCATCAGGGCAGGAAATCTTGTTTCTCATGGTCTGAGAGTCTTTAGGTGCCTTTTGGCAAACTCCAAGCTGGCTGTCATATGCCTTTCACTGAGGAGTGGCTTCCATCTGGCCACTCTACCATAAAGGCCTGATTGGTGGATGCTGCAGAGATGGTTGTCCTTCTGGAAGGTTCTTCATCTCCAAAGAGGAACTCTGGAGCTCTGTCAGAGTGACCATAGGGTTCTTGGCCACCTAGGCCCCTGCCCCGATTGCTCCGTTTGGCCAGGCGGCCAGCTCTAGGAAGAGTCTTAGTGGATCCAAACGTTTCCATTTAAGAATGAAGGAAGCCACTGTGTTCTTGGGGACATTCAATGCTGCAAATATTATTTGGTACCCTTCCCCAGTTCTGTGCTTCGACACAATTTACGGACAATTCCTTCGACCTCGTGGCTTGTATTTTTCTCTGACATGCACTGTTAATTGTGGGACCTTATGTAGACAGGTGTGTGCCTTTCCAAAGAATTTCCAAACATTTGAATTTACCACAGGTGGACTCCAATGAAGTTGTAGAAACATCTCAAGGATGATCAATGGAAACACGATGCACCTGAGCTCAATTTCGAGTGTCATAGCAAAGGGTCTGAATACTTATGTAAATAAGGTATTTATTTTTTACATTTTCAATAAAAAACTGTTTTTTCTTCGTCATTATGTGGTATTGGGTGTATATTGATGAGGAACAGTATATATTTATTACATTTTATAATAAGGCTGTGGAAAATAAAATGTCATGGGGTCTGAATACTTTCCGAAGGCACTGTATAAGAAGCCAGTTTTATAGAATACAGTATGTCTTATGCAACTAGTGAGGAGGTGTACAGTTATACTTCTATTCAACATAACCTGGAATAGATCGACATGGGAGCCAGTGGAATCATGGTAGCCAAACAGTGTTTAATAAGATATCCACGATCTAACAACATAGAGGTCCTAATACCTCTGCATGCTGCCCTTTAATCTCTACCCCTCCTTTATAATCCTCTTTTCTCCTTCTCCTCCTCCCTCTCTCCTCCCACATCTGCAATCCATTTCAGCCTGAGAGCACTAGTTGGACACCTCTTCCTTTTCACTTGTTTTAACAGCAGTCAAGTGTTTTCAATCTGGGAAGGCACAGGCTGGCACGCTGCGCTGCTGGGCGGCTTATGGCAGTGGACTGTGTGTTGTAGAGTGTTGTGAGTGGGCCGCTGTGGGTTGGTTTAGCTCTGATTGAAGACAGGCAGAAAGACAGGCAGACAGACAGACAAGCAGAAAGACAGGTCTTACAGCAGCAGTGCTGGCCAACGTGACTGGCCCTGACCAGATGGATACTTAGAGAGTTTTGACAGGGTTCCAGTCTGTTCTCTGCTCTGTCCATCTCCGCAGTGCAGTGTCTGTCCTCTACAGGACGCTAGCACATTAGCACTGCTGAGTGGGCAAACAAATCGACCGTGAGCACAGAGTGCTCCAGACCTAGCTACTCTCTATGGTGACTTTGGAGAGAACAATAAAAATGATGCATTTAAGTTTTAAAATTAATGCTAAAACATACAAAATACACAATAGATATTAAAATAATACATAAACCATATAGACTACCGTTCAAAAGTTTGAGGTCAATTAGAAATGTCCTTGTTTTTGAAAGTAAAATACCTTGTCAGCAACCATCACTTCTGTGTTCCAAAGGCACATTGTGTTAGCTAATCCAAGTTTCTTATTTTAAAAAGCTAATTGATCATTAGAAAACCCTTTTGCAATTATGTTAGAACAGCTGAAAACTGTTGTCCTGATTAAAGAAGCAATAAAACTGGCCTTCTTTAGACTTGTTGAGTATCTGGAGCATCAGCACTTGTGGGTTCGATTACAGGCTCAAAATGGCCTGAAACAAAGACCTTTCTTCTGAAACTTGTCAGTCTGTTCTTGTTCTGAGAAATGAAGGCAAATCCATGCAAGAAATTGCCAAGAAACTGAAGATCTCGTATAACGCTGTGTACTACTCCCTTCACAGAACAGCGTAAACTGGCTCTAACCAGAATAGAAAGAGGAGTGGGAGGCCCCGGAGCACAACTGAGCAAGAGGACATGGTCATTAGAGTTTCTAGTTTGAGAAACAGATGCCTCACAAGTCCTCAACTGGCAAAACACCAGTCTCAACGTCAACAGTGAAGAGGTGACTCCGGGATGCTGGCCTTCTAGGCAGAGTTGCAAAGACAAAGCCATATCTTAGACTGACCAATAAAAAGAAAAGATTAAGATGGGCAAAAGAACACAGACACTGGACAGAGAACCCTGCCTAGAAGGCCAGCATCCTGGAGTCGCGCCTCTTCACTGTTGATGTTGAGACTGGTGTTTTGCGAGTACTATTTAATGAAGCTGCCAGTTGAGGACTTGTGAGGCGTCTGTTTCTCAAACTAGACACTCTAATGACCTTGTCCTCTTGCTCAGTTGTGCACCGGGGCCTCCCACTCCTCTTTCTATTCTGGTTAGGGCCAGTTTACACTGTTCTGTGAAGGGAGTAGTACAGTGTTATGTACAGTTTTTTGGCAATTTCTCGCATGGAAAGGCCTTCATTTCTCAGAACAAGAACAGACTGACAAGTTTCAGAAGAAAGTTGTTTGTTTCTGGCTAATTTTGAGCCTGTAACCGAACCTACAAATGCTGATGCTCCAGATACTCAACTAGTCTAAAGAAGGCCAGTTGTATTGCTTCTTTAATCAGAACAACAGTTTTCAGCTGTGCTAACATAATTGCAAAAGGGGTTTCTAATGATCAATTAGCCTTTTAAAATGATAAACGTGGATTAGCTAACACAACGTGCCATTGGAACACAGGAGTGATGGTTGCTGATAATGGGCCTCTGTACGCCTATGTAGATATTCCATAAACAATCTGCCGTTTCCAGCTACAATAGTCATTTACAACATTAACAATGTCTACACTGTAATTGATCAGAATCAATTTGATGTTATTTGAATTGACTTTTTTTTGTTGCTTTTCTTTCAAAAACAAGGACATTTCTAAGTGACCCCAATCTTTTGAGCGGTAATGTACATACATGACAAGAGACACTCATTGGGAATGTCATCCCTAAAGTCGTGTTTTGAAGCAGAGAAAAACACTCACTGTCCACTGCACTCTGACAGAGGAGGAGGAGAGGATGGTGGGGTTGTGAAGGTGGATGACCACCTCTCCTAACTCCCTCTGGATCTGACGGTGGTCCACTCCCTGACTGGTGGGGGGGATATCTGCACACACATACACACACAAACACACAATAAATTCCTGTCCAGTATGAACAGCAGAGGGTTCAGACTGGGACAGAGTTCAGACAGGGACAATGTCCATGCAGGGACAGGGACAAGGTCCATGCAGGGACAAGGTCCAGACAGGGACAGGGACAAGGTCCAGACAGGGACAGGGACAAGGTCCAGACAGGGACAGGGACAAGGTCCAGACAGGGACAGGGACAAGGTCCAGACAGGGACAAGGTCCAGACAGGGACAGGGACAAGGTCCAGACAGGGACAGGGACAAGGTCCAGACAGGGACAGGGACAAGGTCCAGACAGGGACAGGGACAAGGTCCAGACAGGGACAGGGACAAGGTCCAGACAGGGACAGGGACAAGGTCCATGCAGGGACAAGGTCCAGACAGGGACAAGGTCCAGACAGGGACAAGGACAAGGTCCAGACAGGGACAAGGACAAGGTCCAGACAGGGACAAGGACAAGGTCCAGACAGGGACAAGGTCCAGACAGGGACAAGGTCCAGACAGGGACAAGGACAAGGTCCAGACAGGGACAAGGTCCAGACAGGGACAAGGTCCAGACAGGGACAAGGTCCAGACAGGGACAAGGACAAGGTCCAGACAGGGACATGGTCCAGACAGGGACAGGGACAAGGTCCAGACAAAGACAAGGTCCAGACAGGGACAAGGTCCAGACAGGGACAAGGTCTAGACAGGGACAAGGTCTAGACAGGGACAAGGTCCAGACAGGGACAAGGTCCATGCAGGGACAAGGTCCATGCAGGGACAGGGACAAGGTCCAGACAGGGACAAGGTCCAGACAGGGACAAGGTCCAGACAGGGACCTACCGTAAAGCGGCCCATATCAAGTCATTAAGAGAGAGCAGAGACCCACCTTGTGTTTTGACGGTGTCAGTGATGGGGCTGGGGTCACTCAGGCCATAGGCGTTAGCAGCTCGGACCAGGAAGAGGTAGACAGCACTGGCCTTCAGGCCCTTCAGTACATACGACTCAGTCTTCACATGTTCTGCCAGGGTCTGCCAACTGCTGCCTGACGCATGACTAGGAGAGAAGACAGAACAGGATGTTACACATCAGGTTTAAAGTTCATACACACACTCAGACCATAGGCATATGATATGTGGTAGTAGAGAAGTGGCCTGGGGGAGCACATTTAATGTGTTGTGAAATCTGTTGTGAAATGTAATGTTTTTAAAATGGTATATAACTGCCTTAATGTTGCTGGACCCCAGGAAGAGTAGCTGCTGCCTTGACAGGAACTAATGGGGATCCATAATAAACCCCAGGAAGAGTAGCTGCTGCCTTGACAGGAACTAATGGGGATCCATAATAAACCCCAGGAAGAGTAGCTGCTGTCTTGACAGGAACTAATGGGGATCCATAATAAACCCCAGGAAAAGTAGCTGCTGTCTTGACAGGAACTAATGGGGATCCATAATAAACCCCAGGAAGAGTAGCTGCTGTCTTGACAGGAACTAATGGGGATCCATAATAAACCCCAGGAAGAGTAGCTGCTGTCTTGACAGGAACTAATGGGGATCCATAATAAACCCCAGGAAGAGTAGCTGCTGTCTTGACAGGAACTAATGGGGATCCATAATAAACCCCAGGAAGAGTAGCTGCTGTCTTGACAGGAACTAATGGGGATCCATAATAAACCCCAGGAAGAGTAGCTGCTGTCTTGACAGGAACTAATGGGGATCCATAATAAACCCCAGGAAGAGTAGCTGCTGTCTTGACAGGAACTAATGGGGATCCATAATAAACCCCAGGAAGAGTAGCTGCTGTCTTGACAGGAACTAATGGGGATCCATAATAAACCCCAGGAAGAGTAGCTGCTGTCTTGACAGGAACTAATGGGGATCCATAATAAACCCCAGGAAGAGTAGCTGCTGTCTTGACAGGAACTAATGGGGATCCATAATAAATACAAATACACTGTGACATCACTTTATTTATTTTGGTCACAAGTGACCTCCTATGTCCTCTGCTCTTACCTGAAGGCCTCTATGATGTAGGAAGTGGGCGTGGCTCCTGAGAAGTTGGGCTTCCAGGACAGAGTGACGGAGGTGCGGGTGACGTCAGTGACTTCAGGTTTGAAGGGGGCGCTGGGGATCAGGTTGGGGTCAGTGGGTCTGGCCGGTTGCACTGGAACACCAAACTCTGAAGATGAGGAGAGTATCATGAGACATTTTCTATAAAGCTAAATGAATACTTTATCAGTAACGCCAGACTATGGAATGCATACCAAGCACATTCACACACACACACAGACTCACACATAAGCACATTCACACACACACACAGACTCACACACACAGACTCACGCACACAGACTCACGCACACAGACTCACGCACACAGACTCACGCACACAGACTCACGCACACAGACTCACGCACACAGACTCACGCACACAGACTCACGCACACAGACTCACGCACACAGACTCACACACACAGACTCACGCACACTCCCTGGGCTGGTGGCAAGATTGTGACATTCCAACTAAAAAAGCAATTACAGACTGAATGTATTTAATTGATTATGGAGTGTAGCCACAGTGACAGTAGGCAGCAGCCCAGTGGCTTACCTTGAACATCCAGATAGGCCTTCCACGAGGCTTCGCCACTGGGAGTGGAGGCGATGCATGTGTACATGCCTGTGTCACCCAGCTATAAGACAGGGGACAGGAAGACAGGAGGACAGGAAATAGAGGGGAGAGGGACTAGATTAGTGATCGCTCTGGGTTCAAATGCAAATGACAAGGTACTGTCTGGACATCAGTGGAATTGGACTGAAATAGTGCTGCTTCCTCCCCAATATCTCTCTCTCTCTCTCTCTCTCTCTCTCTCTCTCTCTCTCTCTCTCTCTCTCTGTCTCTCTGTCTCTCTGTCTCTCTGTCTCTGTCTCTGTCTCTCATTGACACGCTGCTGTGGTCCCTAGCAGCCAGCCATCAGTGCCTGGTAATCTCACTATTATATTTCCTTCTAGAAAGTGGGAAAAGCAGCTGGGAAGGCCAAGTGGCAGGATTGTACCAGTCAAATTGAAAATATTTCCATAGGAACAAAGACTAATTGGAGACCTCCTCTCCCTCTCCCCTCCTCTCCTCCTCCTCATCACTCCTCTCACCCTCCCGTCAGGGAAAGGAGTGCTTTACAGAACAGATATGGTGACACTCTCTAGTGTGTGAGAGGGAGAGTGTGTGTCTCAGTGTGTTTGAGAGAGGGAGAGTGTTTGTGCCCTGTAGATCAGCCTCCAGGTTGGGTCCATCTAAGCTCAACCTGACAGGTAAGACAAGTCATCCAGCTCCTTAAAATGCATTAAAAAAGACATGGTGGGTTACCTCCAAACATAAACTAAATGTTCATTCATGTAAATTGCCTTACGTAAGGTTTGGGTTGGAAACACATCACACTGTTCTCACAGTGTTGTCCATTCACCACAGCCCTGTCACCACACACAACCTGCCTGCAGTCATCACAACACACACGCATACACACAGCAACAGTCTAACGCGAACTCTGACCCCTTGATGTCTCCATCTGGAGAAAGCATCGGTACCCCCCTGGTCTCTCCCTCAGTGTTCTGCTTCACACAGCTCCCAATCACACTCTGTTGAGTGACAGGACAATAGTGTGTGTGAATTCACTTCAAACCCCTGACAGCTGATTGACGGCTCACTGAGGAGAGGAGAGGCATGGCTGGACCCTAGGAGGGAACTGATCACATGCTTTATTTACTGATGGAGCAGCAGGAGTTATTCTGCCAGCCAGTCAGCCAGCCGCTCCTCCATATAGACGTTATTCAGGACAGCTTTAAAAGTGATTGGGGGAATGCGTTATTAATGTCTCGGCTAATGGAAGAGCTAATTGGGAATGTAAACATATGAAGGAGGTCAATTCGGAAGTTTTCAAACAGCCAAACTGTTCTACATTGAGAACAGAATTCCATTCAATGAAGTTCTTATTTCCATATATTAGGATAATGGGGCATATGGTTGGACAGCCAACTGCCTCAGTAAGATATTTCATGTGAGCTGGTACACTACAGTAGACCTACATGTTGCTCTGTACATCAGACAGTCCTGTAGTATAAAGGCTTCATACACAGTCCGCCTGCAGTTTGATGTATTTTCTCAGTACTAGTACTCTGAACCAGAGAGGTACATCAATACATTGTTTTATCTTTATGCTTTGAAAAGCTTGGAGAGAAGGTCTACCATTCCATGTGTTTATACTGTGTATTCAGTGAAGATGAGAGTTTCTTTGTGTGTGCGTGCGAGTGTGCATGTGAATGTGTGTGTGTATGCGTGTGTGTACATGTTTGAGTGTGTTGTGTGTTACCTTGGCGTAGCGGATCTGCAGTGCGCCCGTGTCCAGCTGTTTGACCCGGGAGTCGTGAGTGGACACCAACACACCATCCTTCCTCCACATGATGGTGGGGGTGGGCTTACCCGTTGCTAGGCAACTCAGAACCACCGTCCCGTCCACAGAGACTGTCTGATTGGTCGGACCCTGGCGGACAACTGGAGGTGGGCGATCAGACACAACTAGAGAGAAAGAGAGAGAGGGAGAGTTAGAGACTGTGTGGGAGAGAATATATATCATTTGAGTGGACGATGAGAGAACAATATTGAGTGGATTTGATGAGAATAATCAAATAAATGGAGAGAATATACAGTGGGATTGTAGAGAAACACATACAGTGCCTTGCGAAAGTATTCGGCCCCTTTGAACTTTGCGACCTTTTGCCACATTTCAGGCTTCAAACATAAAGATATAAAACTGTATTTTTTTGTGAAGAATCAACAACAAGTGGGACACAATCATGAAGTGGAACGACATTTATTGGATATTTCTAACTTTTTTAACAAATCAAAAACTGAAAAATTGGGCGTGCAAAATTATTCAGCCCCCTTAAGTTAATACTTTGTAGCGCTACCTTTTGCTGCGATTACAGCTGTAAGTCGCTTGGGGTATGTCTCTATCAGTTTTGCACATCGAGAGACTGACATTTTTTCCCATTCCTCCTTGCAAAACAGCTCGAGCTCAGTGAGGTTGGATGGAGAGCATTTGTGAACAGCAGTTTTCAGTTCTTTCCACAGATTCTCGATTGGATTTAGGTCTGGACTTTGACTTGGCCATTCTAACACCTGGATATGTTTATTTTTGTACCATTCCATTGTAGACTTTGCTTTATGTTTTGGATCATTGTCTTGTTGGAAGACAAATCTCCGTCCCATTCTCAGGTCTTTTGCAGACTCCATCAGGTTTTCTTCCAGAATGGTCCTGTATTTGGCTCCATCCATCTTCCCATCAATTTTAACCATCTTCCCTGTCCCTGCTGAAGAAAAGCAGGCCCAAACCATGATGCTGCCACCACCATGTTTGACAGTGGGGATGATGTGTTCAGGGTGATGAGCTGTGTTGCTTTTACGCCAAACATAGCGTTTTGCATTGTTGCCAAAAAGTTCAATTTTGGTTTCATCTGACCAGAGCACCTTCTTCCACATGTTTGGTGTGTCTCCCAGGTGGCTTGTGGCAAACTTTAAACGACACTTTTTATGGATATCTTTAAGAAATGGCTTTCTTCTTGCCACTCTTCCATAAAGGCCAGATTTGTGCAATATACGACTGATTGTTGTCCTATGGACAGAGTCTCCCACCTCAGCTGTAGATCTCTGCAGTTCATCCAGAGTGATCATGGGCCTCTTGGCTGCATCTTTTTGTATCCAAATCCGGCTTTAAACTTCTTCACAACAGTATCTCGGACCTGCCTGGTGTGTTCCTTGTTCTTCATGATGCTCTCTGCGCTTTTAACGGACCTCTGAGACTATCACAGTGCAGGTGCATTTATACGGAGACTTGATTACACACAGGTGGATTGTATTTATCATCATTAGTCTTTTAGGTCAACATTGGATCATTCAGAGATCCTCACTGAACTTCTGGAGAGAGTTTGCTGCACTGAAAGTAAAGGGGCTGAATAATTTTGCACGCCCAATTTTTCAGTTTTTGATTTGTTAAAAAAGTTTGAAATATCCAATAAATGTCGTTCCACTTCATGATTGTGTCCCACTTGTTGTTGATTCTTCACAAAAAAATACAGTTTTATATCTTTATGTTTGAAGCCTGAAATGTGGCAAAAGGTCGCAAAGTTCATGGGGGCCGAATACTTTCGCAAGGCACTGTAAATAACAGAGGAAGGTGAGAAAGTCGTAAACACAAGGTAGGTGGGTGGTAGACAGAGAGAGGGAGAAATTCAACAATAAACACAAGGTAGCTGTGTGGTAGACGGAGAGAGAGAGAAATTCAACAATAAACACAAGGTAGCTGTGTGGTAGACGGAGAGAGAGAGAAATTCAACAATAAACACAAGGTAGCTGTGTGGTAGACGGAGAGAGGGAGAAATTCAACAATAAACACAAGGTAGCTGTGTGGTAGACGGAGAGAGAGAGATATTCAACAATAAACACAAGGTAGCTGTGTGGTAGACGGAGAGAGAGAGAATTCAACAATAAACACAAGGTAGCTGTGTGGTAGACGGAGAGAGAGAGAAATTCAACAATAACACAAGGTAGCTGTGTGGTAGACGGAGAGAGAGAGAAATTCAACAATAAACACAAGGTAGCTGTGTGGTAGACGGAGAGAGAGAGAAATTCAACAATAAACACAAGGTAGCTGTGTGGTAGACGGAGAGAGGGAGAAATTCAACAATAAACACAAGGTAGCTGTGTGGTAGACGGAGAGAGAGAGATATTCAACAATAAACACAAGGTAGCTGTGTGGTAGACGGAGAGAGAGAGAAATTCAACAATAAACACAAGGTAGCTGTGTGGTAGACGGAGAGAGAGAGAAATTCAACAATAAACACAAGGTAGCTGTGTGGTAGACGGAGAGAGAGAGAAATTCAACAATAAACACAAGGTAGCTGTGTGGTAGACGGAGAGAGAGAGAAATTCAACAATAAACACAAGGTAGCTGTGTGGTAGACGGAGAGAGAGAGAAATTCAACAATAAACACAAGGTAGCTGTGTGGTAGACGGAGAGAGAGAGAAATTCAACAATAAACACAAGGTAGCTGTGTGGTAGACGGAGAGAGAGAGAAATTCAACAATAAACACAAGGTAGCTGTGTGGTAGACGGAGAGAGAGAGAAATTCAACAATAAACACAAGGTAGCTGGGTGGTAGACGGAGAGAGAGAGAAATTCAACAATAAACACAAGGTAGCTGTGTGGTAGATGGAGAGAGAGAGAAATTCAACAATAAACACAAGGTAGCTGTGTGGTAGATGGAGAGAGAGAGAAATTCAACAATAAACACAAGGTAGCTGTGTGGTAGACGGAGAGAGAGAGAAATTCAACAATAAACACAAGGTAGCTGTGTGGTAGACGGAGAGAGAGAGAAATTCAACAATAAACACAAGGTAGCTGTGTGGTAGACGGAGAGAGAGAGAAATTCAACAATAAACACAAGGTAGCTGTGTGGTAGACGGAGAGAGAGAGAAATTCAACAATAAACACAAGGTAGCTGTGTGGTAGACGGAGAGAGGGAGAAATTCAACAATAAACACAAGGTAGCTGTGTGGTAGACGGAGAGAGAGAGAAATTCAACAATAAACACAAGGTAGCTGTGTGGTAGACGGAGAGAGAGAGAGAGAAATTCAACAATAAACACAAGGTAGCTGTGTGGTAGACGGAGAGAGAGAGAAATTCAACAATAAACACAAGGTAGCTGTGTGGTAGACGGAGAGAGAGAGAAATTCAACAATAAACACAAGGTAGCTGTGTGGTAGACGGAGAGAGGGAGAAATTCAACAATAAACACAAGGTAGCTGTGTGGTAGACGGAGAGAGAGAGAAATTCAACAATAAACACAAGGTAGCTGTGTGGTAGACGGAGAGAGGGAGAAATACAACAATAAACACAAGGTAGCTGTGTGGTAGACGGAGAGAGAGAGAAATTCAACAATAAACACAAGGTAGCTGTGTGGTAGACGGAGAGAGAGAGAAATTCAACAATAAACACAAGGTAGCTGTGTGGTAGACGGAGAGAGAGAGAAATTCAACAATAAACACAAGGTAGCTGTGTGGTAGACAGAGAGAGAGAGAAATTCAACAATAAACACAAGGTAGCTGTGTGGTAGACGGAGAGAGAGAGAAATTCAACAATAAACACAAGGTAGCTGTGTGGTAGACAGAGAGAGAGAGAAATTTTATAATCATTCAGCAGTAGGAGTTGACCTTAGCCAAACAAATGAGGTGTAATTAAAATAAAACAGGCTAACATACAAGTCCTCTTTCTGTAGATCCAGACTCCAATGGAGACGTTAACATTCACAGCCAACCAAACCCCCCCATCCCCTCTCCACCTCCTTAAACCACACCCCCCTCATGAAACCACACCTCCAGTCTATAAAACACAGAACTTGGAAGAAAACGCTTCTAAATACCTAGCAGCACAGACAATGTTATTAGCATGAATCATTTTCCCTCCCTCTGTCCCCTCTCCCCATCTTCCTCCTCGTCATCCCCCTCTCAGTGGGCGTTCACCAGTCGACACGCACAGATTCAATTAAACGTGCTTTGTCTCCATGTCATTTCCATCATGTGACCGGAGAACGGTGTCCATCATGTTCCTGCTACTGCAGAGTGCTACTGTAGAGTGCTACTGTAGAGTGCTACTGTAGAGTGCTACTGAGGCTGTTATCATTAATGCTGTTAATACTGCTATTGATAACCAATTCTGCCAGCGCAGCTGATTTAGTCAGAAGCACAAGGTTGTTTGGTTCAAAGGAATAGCAAATCTATTGTAAACATGCAGTATGTGTATCCCCTTTTAAATACACATAATGTAGGACGTCTGTACATTTACACACACACTCAGTCTGGTATCATACATGGGAGACTGGCTCTGGTGCTGGCTCTGGTGCTGGCTCTGGTGCTGGTGGAGTTACTAAAACATTGTTACTGTGATCTGTAATTACCAGATTTGCCTACGGAGATGAGGAGGCCTGCTCCCTTTAATAACTGTTATTATCTTCTCCTTCTACTGTCTACCAGGACCTGCCACACCAAAGAGAGAGGGAGAGAGAGAGAGCAGGCCCAGCTACAAAGGTAGAGGGAGAGGTGTCTGGTTAGAGAGGGTTGAATCTAGGTGAGAGGTGTCTGGTTAGAGAGAGTTGAATCTAGGTGAGAGGTGTCTGGTTAGAGAGGATTGAATCTAGGTGAGAGATGTCTGGTTAGCGAGGACTGAATCTAGGTGAGAGGTGTCTGGTTAGAGAGGGTTGAATCTAGGTGAGAGATGTCTGGTTAGCGAGGATTGAATCTATGTGAGAGGTGTCTGGTTAGAGAGGGTTGAATCTAGGTGAGAGGTGTCTGGTTAGAGAGGGTTGAATCTAGGTGAGAGGTGTCTGGTTAGAGAGGGTTGAATCTAGGTGAGAGATGTCTGGTTAGCGAGGTTTGAATCTAGGTGAGAGGTGTCTGGTTAGAGAGGGTTGAATCTAGGTGAGAGGTGTCTGGTTAGAGAGGGTTGAATCTAGGTGAGAGGTGTCTGGTTAGAGAGGGTTGAATCTAGGTGAGAGGTGTCTGGTTAGAGAGGTTTGAATCTAGGTGAGAGGTGTCTGGTTAGAGAGAGTTGAATTTAGATGAGAGGTGTCTGGTTAGAGAGATTTGAATTTAGATGAGAGGTGTCTGGTTAGCGAGGGTTGAATCTAGGGGAGAGGTGTCTGGTTAGAGAGGTTTGAATCTAGGTGAGAGGTGTCTGGTTAGAGAGAGTTGAATTTAGATGAGAGGTGTCTGGTTAGAGAGATTTGAATTTAGATGAGAGGTTTCTGGTTAGCGAGGGTTGAATCTAGGGGAGAGGTGTCTGGTTAGAGAGGGTTGAATCTAGATAAGAGATGTCTGGTTAGAGAGGAGTGAATCTAGGTGAGAGGTGTCTGGTTAGAGAGGTTTGAATCTAGGTGAGAGGTGTCTGGTTAGAGAGGTTTGAATCTAGGTGAGAGATGTCTGGTTAGAGAGGTTTGAATCTAGGTGAGAGGTGTCTGGTTAGAGAGGAGTGAATCTAGGTGAGAGGTGTCTGGTTAGAGAGGGTTGAATCTAGGTGAGAGGTAAACAAAATAATAGTGACCAGAGAGACTGAGTGAGTCGCTATGGGAACGCTGGGACTAAAGCCAAGGTGACTACACTACCAGGCTGGCTGCATTGACTGAGAGTGATTAGAGGTCTGAACCACGCCTCCCCACAAAGACAGATCCCTCCACCAGCAGGCTAGTCTGTTAATGAGAGGAGACTCCTAGAGGAGACACCAGCCAGCATAAATGATACACTGCCAGGAGCCAACAGCCCAGAGCCAAGAGGCAAGCCAGGCTCCTGGAGAAGATGAGTCACCACAGAGTCTCCAACTCTGACAGGAGCACAGAAACCGGGCCAGACTTGGAACACAGTCTGATCAAAACTCCACAGACCTCAATATGTACTTTAGACACTTAAATACAGCTCATGTATATTATTATGTGTTTATTCAAACCCCTAAATATCTATGTGCCAAGGTGTGACAATACCACCAAGATGCCTCCAAGATCTAATTCTGGGAGTCACTGATTGGCGGAACTCACCGTCAGTGACCTCCAGCAGGGCCTTGGTGATGACAGAGCCAGCGATGTTGAGGGCCTGGCAGCTGTAGTAGCCCACGTCTGAGCGCTCTGCATCTGTGATAGTCAGGTCCCCCGTCTGGGAGACGGAGACGCGACTAGACGGCTGGGGGGGCTGGTAGGAGAAGAGCAGGTTCTAGAGGAGGGAGAGGAGAGAAGAAAGTACAGATATAGACAGAGAAGAGAGGAGACAGGACAGATATAGACAGAGAAGAGAGAAGACAGAGAAGACAGGAGACAGAACAGATATAGACAGAGAAGAGAGAATACAGGCCATATATATACAGAGAAGAGAGAAGACGGGCCAGATATAGAGAGAGAAGAGATAAGACAGGCCAGATATAGACAAAGAAAGGAGAAGACAGGCCAGATATAGACAGAGAAGAGAGAATAGAGGCCAGATATAGACAGAGAAGAGAGAAGACAGGCCAGATATAGACAGAGAAGAGAGAAGACAGGCCAGATATAGACAGAGAAAAGAGAAGACAGGCCAGATATAGACAGAGAAGAGAGAATACAGGCCATATATATACAGAGAAGAGAGAAGACGGGCCAGATATAGAGAGAGAAGAAATAAGACAGGCCAGATATAGACAAAGAAAGGAGAAGACAGGCCAGATATAGACAGAGAAAAGAGAAGACAGGCCAGATATAGACAGAGAAGAGAGAATACAGGCCATATATATAC